>NC_057716.1:68992412-69027697 GCF_004010195.1 Chiloscyllium plagiosum | reverse complement strand
GCCAACCTCCAGTCTTCCGGCACCTCACCTGTGACTATTGATGATACAAATATCTCAGCAAGAGGCCCAGCAATCACTTCTCTAGCTTCCCACAGAGTTCTCGGGTACAGAGTGGGCAGCACGGTGGCACAGTGGTTAGCACTGCTGCCTCACAGCGCTAGAGACGTGGGTTCAATTCCCGCCTCAGGCGACTGACTTTGTGGAGTTTGCACGTTCTCCCCGTGTCTGCGTGGGTTTCCTCCGGGTGCTCTGGTTTCCTCCCACAGTCCAAAGATGTGCAGGTCAGGTGAACTGGCCATGCTAAATTGCCCGTAGTGTTAGGTAAGGGGTAAATGTAGGGGTATGGGTGGGTTGCGCTTCGGCAGGGCGGTGTGGACTTATTGGGCCGAAGGGCATGTTTCCACACTGTAAGTAATCTAATCTAATCTAATCAAAACCTGATCAGGTCCTTGGGATTTATCCACCTTTATCCGTTTCAAGACATCCAGCACTTTCTCGTCTGCAATATGGACATTTTGCAAGGTGTCACCCTCTATTTCCCTACAGTCTATATCTTCCATGTCCTTTTCCACAGTAAATACTGATGCAAAATACTCATTCAGTAGCTCCCCCATTTTCTGCGGCTCCACATAAAGGCCGCCTTGCTGACCTTTGAGGGGCCCTATTCTCTCCCTAGTTACCCTTTTGTCCTTAATGTATTTGTAAAAACTCTTTGGATTCTCCTTAATTCTATTTGCCAAAGCTATCTCTTGTCCCCTTTTTGCCCTCCTGATTTCCCTCTTAAGTATACTCCTACTTCCTTTATACTCTTCTAAAGATTCACTCGATCTATTCTGTCTATACCTTACATATGCTTCCTTCTTTTTATTAATCAAACCAAATTAGTTGGATTTTGACTTTGCTCTTTGATACAAGAATATTGACCTTTCCTCCCTATTCTTCAAAAAAAAACTACAAGATACTAAATGACAATCTAAACAGTCAGCTAGTTACTTGGTCTAATCTTGCATCTGGAGAAGATTGCCTCCAACATCCAACAGTTCAATGATTTACTCATTACTACACTAATGGGCCACAGGTCTTTAACCCGAATGATAAGAATAGGTATTTCATAGAACTTATTTAAAAATGCAAAGTGACCTGCAATTCCACTTCTTGAGTTTGTGATGAGAAACAAAGCCTGTGACACTTTTACCCTTTTCTGTACAGCTCTGTTTTGCTGACACTCATAAATATCATTGTATTAATATTATTAAAAAAATGTATTATCACAAACATGTTAAAGATTTTGACTGAAATTTAAGAATTGAGTATCACTATCACACAAGTCATAGAGTTATACAGATATACAGCATGGAAATAGACCCTTCGCTCCAACTTCACCATGCTGACCACATATGCCAAGTAAATCAAGTCCCAGTTACCAGCATTTGGACAATGTCCCTGTAAACCCTTCTTATTCAGATACCCATCCAGATATTTTTTAAATGTTGTAATTGTACCACCCTTTACCACTTCCTCTGACAGCTCATTCCATGCATAGACCACCCTCTGCATAAAAAAGCTGCCCCTCAGATCCCTTTTAAACCTTTCACCTTAAATTTATGCCCTCAAGTTTTTGACTCCCTCACCCAGGGGAAAATACTTTGTCTATTTATCCTATCCATGCCCCTCATGATTTTATAAACCTCTATAAGGTCACCCCTCAGCCTCCAATGCTCCAGGAAAAATAGCTCTAGTTTATTCAACCTCACCCTATTGCTCAAACCCCCCAAACTTGACATCATCTTTATAAATCTTTTCTGGACCCTGTACAACACCAGTAAATTTTAATACAAAGAAACAAACCAATCAATTAACAAAAACTACTTCCTTAAATGAGAAAATGTTTTACTGTAATGCAATGTTTGCCACTGGATTTCTTCGGAGAATATAAGCCCAAACATTCCAGCTGGTGATAGTGTTAACAACTGAGTCCATCTTCACCATTGTTTACGACATTGAATTATTGCATTGTTTTGGTGCTCTTTAAGTTATAAATAATTGCTTGCTTCTTTTGACGGACAAAGCTATGATCTATGCTGGCTATCCTGTGGCAACAAAATCATTGACATTCTCTAGTAATTCAAAGTTTGTGAGAAGATTTGTAGCTCGGATGCTCGTTGCTGTGGTTCTGTTCGCCGAGCTGGAAGTTTTTGTTGCAACGTTTCGTTCCCTGTCCAGATGACATCCTCAGTGCTTGGGAGCCTCCTGTGAAGCGCTTCTGTGGTGTTTCCTCCGGCATTTATAGTGGCCTGTCCCTGCCGCTTCCGGTTGTCAGTTTCAGCTGTCCGCTGTAGTGGCCGGTATATTGGGTCCAGGTCTATGTGTTTGTTGATGGAGTTTGTGGATGAGTGCCGTGCTTCTAGGAATTCCCTGGCTGTTCTCTGTCTGGCTTGCCAGGGAATTCCTAGAAGCATGGCACTCATCCACAAACTCCATCAACAAACACATAGACCTGGACCCAATATACCGGCCACTACAGCGGACAGCTGAAACTGACAACCGGAAGCGGCAGGGACAGGCCACTATAAATGCCGGAGGAAACACCACAGAAGCGCTTCACAGGAGGCTCCCAAGCACTGAGGATGTCACCTAGACAGGGGACGAAACGTTTGCAACAAAAACTTCCAGCTCGGTGAACAGAACCACAGCATTCTCTAGTAAGCATGTAATTGCATCCATGGACAGTGTTTAATTTATGGGTCATAAAGCAGAGTGTCATTAGAATTCAATTCCTGGTTTTAACCTACACAAATTACCAATTGAACAAGTTCTGAAGAAGGATCATTGGACCAAAATACTTTCCCTTCACAGATGCTGCCAGAGTGGCTGAGATTTTCAAGCAGTTTCTGATTTTGTTTTTGATTTCTAGCATCTGCAATCCTTTGGTTTTTCTGCTGATTGACCACTTGTGAAACAGCAATAATTTGCAGAAATTTAACATGTTTTAACCCAGTCAAACATTTCAAGACTTCTTATAGTTATCAGACAAAATTGGACACTAAACCACATGAAGAGGTAATATGATGGACCATCAAGAGCTTGGTAAAAGAGGTGGATTAAAAGGAGCATCTTAAAGGAAGAGACAGAGATGGAAAGAGATTTACTTGGAAAAATGCACAAAAATATAAAATTATATTAAGTAGGTTTCACTATTTCTTAGTAGTTATGAAGCCATTAGAGGCATGTTCTGCACACTAGCATCAAGATTAGAGTTGTGCTAAAGATAGCATCACTGGCCAGTATACATATTCCGTAGTTCCATCAGTGGGCAGCTATTCATGCTTGGGGTCACTTAAAGCCAACTAAAGAGGATTAACTAGGATTTTCTAATCAGTTGCCATATTTCTGGAGAATGCAGGGACTTTCGTTACCTGGAAATAGCCTCCCATAGGCAAACAGTGGGGCAAAGCTCCAGGCAGGACTAGGGGGCCTTCATGCAGACCATCCAATAGAAGAGATCCTTCTGAACTGATGACCTGGCTGCAAAATACATTTTCAGTTTAAGAAGTTGGACAGATTACATCTCAATTTTGAAGTGCCATCTCCCTTCCTTACCTTCCATTGATGCATACTGCTGATTTGAAGCTGGATTTTTGATAATTGGTTATATTCTCCAAGGAGAATCACATTGAATGGCTGTTTGCCACATTGCAGGTCTTCAGTCACCCATTTTGGACATGACAGATGGGTCCAGAAGGTCACAGAGAAAATCCTGCCCGAGATGACGACTGTCTTACTGTGTCTAATTGCCAGCATTAAAGTTATTGAAAAATAAATCAATGAGAGGTGACAGAGCAATGTTGGTAAGGGTACAAACAAATCCATTTTAAACATTCCAGATTATGATAAAATTAAGTAAATGCATTGCTTCACAGCACAGTAAAGATTCAGGACCAAACATTGAAAGCGATCAGGATTTAAGTTCCACAACAATTCTTCTAATCCTCTCATATAATGGTGGTGAGAGAGGAACTTAGCAAAAAACAGTAGATACAACTGTTTATGCCAGTTCCTGCAATCATTTATGAGTTATGATGGAACAGCAATGAAACCCAGATTGAATGGTTTTCATAGTTGGGCTTTTCTTCAAAATCTCATGAGCTGATTTCCACACATTCTTGGAGAATATGGTGGAAAACTGCAGGTTCAGCGGGATAGTTCCAGGGACATTTCACTGTCGAATCTTGGAAAAGGAGAGCTCAGAGAGATTGTTTTCCTGGAAGAGCAGTCCTGTTTCTCCTGACAACACAATGTGAAGAAGCGAATTTACCTTTCATTGCCTTGTTGACCCCATTATGTTTAAGTTAGCCTGACTGGAAAGGGACAGCAGCTTTTATACTCAGGCCAGGGTTAAAATCACTGTTGGGACTGAACAAGCTTAAGGAATGAATGGTTGGTTTTGTCAAACTTGTTAAATCTGTAAGTGGCTTAACCCTGGCAACATAAGGATGGGTGAATAAGTCTGGGCATTTGACAGACTACCTGCCCAGTTTCCATCATATGCTTCAATTAACTGTGAGCATGAATGAAAAATAAATTATAAATATAGCTTTAAAATGAATTTAAATATTTTGTAAGGGCAAAAGCATACTTCATAACTGGTTCAGTTTTTGTGCAATTATTTAAATGGATCTGATTTTTGATTATATTACAATGATTTATGGACATTGCCTAATATTTTAGTGTTAACTGTTCATATTTAGTGTACCAAGGAACATGTATATAAGCATGATAGCAAAACAGAAAAGAAATTTGTTCCTTTAAGGACTATTCATCACAAATTGCTCTTTGATAGTTACATTTCTTTCCTCTTCCTCTGCATTGATCTTACTTTTGGTTCAAGTAAGACTTCTTTCTATCCCGACAATATATAAAGGAGGTGGGGCCAAATTGGATAGCTGAAAAAGGACCCAAGGATTGAAATGTATGATTAAATTATTTCTGTTCAATATAACACAGGTAGCAGATCAACTTTGTGTTGAATGTTCATTTGAATGATTGCTGCATACAGCCAGCACAAACTATGCTGCTCATTCCCTGCACATATCAGCAGGGGAGTCAAAACGTAGTTTGCACCAGTTAAAGGCTGCATCTTAAAGGGGGTGAGCATTGTGGCAGGAGCTGATCACAACAAGAGAATCTGACTGAAGGAAACTGTTACGAATGGCACAACCTGTAAGAGATCAGGTTCTGAATTGTATGAGTACTGCATCCGTATTTGAACAGGAAGATATATGGCCTATACCCTCAGGAGACGGAGACGGCTCCAGCCACATGCTGGCAAGGTAGTGGGTGAAGCTGGTCATAGAGGTAAATGTCACAAGCTGAGCCCTGAGGATGTGATACAATGCTACAAGAAACTAAATGATGTCACATGCCAATGTCAGTGATGCAAATCTGCATAGACAGTCAGTTACAAAAGTAGAAATTCAAGTTTTCAGTTGATAGGTGAAAGGATGACATGGCAAAATTTCAAATTTTCGGTGGAGGAATTTTGAAGTGAGAAAGTCACCTCCTGGCTGCCCACTCATTTGGGTGGGTGCTGCTCTGATAATACTCAAGAAGCTTGATACCATTCAAGACAAAGCAGCTTGCTCGATTGGCACAACATCCAAAATCATCCACCCTCTCTATCACCAATACTCAGTAACAGCAGTGGGCACTATCTGAAGATACACCAAGAAATTCACCAAAGATCTTTAGACAACACCTTCCAAACCTACAATCACTTCCATCTAGAAGGACAAGGGCAGCAGTTACATGGAAATACCACCATCCTGCATTTACCTCTCTAAGTCATGCACCATCCTGACTTAGAAATATATTACTGGTCAAAATCCTGGAATTTTTTTGTTAAAGCCATTGTGGATCTACCATTAGCACATGGACTTCAGCAGTTCAAGAAGACAGCTCATTATCATCTTCTCAAGGGCAACCAAGGACAGGCAATAAATGCTGCCCCAGCCAGTGATGCCCATGTCTCGCGGGTGAATTTAAGAAAAAGATTAAAGGCATGAATGACTAAATGCATTTTTTGCAGGCAGCTCATACTTTAACCTACAAAATAGAACATGCACTTATTTTTAGTTTTAAATAACGTAAAATCCGTTCCACAGATACTGGCCATTCCATCATACCCAGTCTAAAGAAATCTCAGTAATCCATCCTCTCTGAAAGACCATGTAATTGACCAAATGGCCACTAATTGACCACTTAAGTGCCTTAATAGGGTTATAAAGACATTAATAAGGGCTCTTGTGACACAATGGTAGTGTCCATATCTCTGAGCCAGGAGGCCACGTTCAGGTTCTACCTGCTCCAGAGGTATACCATAGCATTGGCCCACCTGCTTGGATGGGTGTAGCTCCAACGGCACTCCAGAAGCTTGTCACCATTTAGGAGAAAGCAGCCCACTTGATTGGCGCCACATCCACAACACCACTCCCTCCACCACCACTTTCATCTGGAGGAACAAGAGCAAGTGGGAACATCACCACCCTGCAATTTCTCCTCCAAGCCATTCACCATCCTGATTTGGAAACATATCACCATTATTTCATTGTCACTGGGTCAAAATCCTGAATTCCCTCTTTAAGGGCATTGTGGGTCAACCTATAGCATGTGAACTGCAGCAGTTCAAGAAAACAGCTCATACCCACCTTCTCAAAGGCAACTAAGGATTGTTAATAAACGTTGGCCAGTGGTGATGCACATGTCCCACGAGCGAATTTTTTAAAGAAATTCTTAACAGGTTGATTATAAATATCTAGAAGGTCATCCATTGGCGTCTTATCGAGAATTAATTAGTGAGGGAATTTGAAAGAGGTGGGTTACTCTCAAAAGCCAACTGACCTAATCATTTCCCTTTCTTGCTATCTGTCTCACCATGTCCAGACAGAGGAAAGTGTGTCCATATTCCCAAAACATAACAATTTTTGTGCAATCCTATATTTGCAATAATCGTATATATAACTGACAACTAGTTTCACTCACAGCTCAACTTATCACAGCTGCAACACTAATCCATCAAAACTCTATGAAAATCACAACTCATATCTAGTGTTTGTATTTACTCACCTCTCTTAGCACAGCTGGCATTGCTACAAGCCTTACACTCATGGATTGCACACACTGTCAATTATTCACTGCCCTTTATTCACTGACACCATTTCCTCTCTCAGGGTGGATAAGGTAGTACATTATCAGAGGAGAGTAAATGCACCTACATGTTCTATCCTTGAGGAATAGTTCATTATTGGGATGCCCAGATATACAACCACAATCAGCGAAGGCATTGAAGTCATTGAAGAAGGTGAGATCCTCTAACACTCTTTCTTAGAGTCTACTTCCAGGAACTCACAATCTGTTATGATTTTTAAATAGTAGATGGTTTAGTCATCTTATGCTTTTTAGGCTTCACTCCATTCTGAACCACATCTTTACACTTGTGACTTTTTCCTTTCTGAAATCCCAGTGTTGTAATCTCGTCAGTTAATGCAGAAGTATCATGAAGCAGGTCATGATGAAAATACAGCACCATTATTTGAATTCACACGCACAGCCTTTGGCTCAGATATTGACACTGTCTATACCTCAGAGGACAGACCAGTGGGTGGAGGGGTCTGAATGTGGTGAGAAGCAGAACATGAACAACCAGCAGCCAGGGCAAATGATAGGATAGCCCAGAGGTCAGTCATACATGAATTCTGCTGCAAATACAATCAATATGCATTTTGATGGGACTGCCTTCAGAAGACATAATGAACTGAAATGTTTGGGCTTGTTAGAAAGTTTGAAATCACAGTCAAAAAGCAGGGAACTTAGCACTAATTTTCACAGAGTTTTGCGCAGACCTTGACCACTGTCAATTTTATTTGTGGATAATAATGTGCAAAGGAGTTTTTAGGGCTCTCCAGGATAGATTGTGGAGAGTACTCAGATCTCAGTGACAGTCCTGAATCATACTTGTTGGCTAGAATTTTGCAGCCCCCACCATCCCTTGGAATTGGGCTGGCAGGAGGGGAGATGTTTGTAAAAACAGGTGGGAGTTTAGGCGTTTTGAGCAGACCACTTGCCTTTGGGAGAATTGACACCCTTTGGAATCCAATGAGGGCCACTAAAGGAGCACTTGTTGCTGCCACTTTTATTTTATCAACAGCACCGAGTCTCATTCCCATTAGATCCTGTTGGTGCAGCTTTGTGCCCAAGAATGGACTTCACCCTATAGAATGGACCTCCCAGGAAAATAGTTGATGATATCCCTTTAAATAGTGCTGGCAGGGGTGAGAAAAGGTATCCTTCCTGCTGCTCAACACATGTTAGCTGTGTGAGGTTAAGACAGGGCACCAGCTGGAGCATTGAATTCCAAAAAGACACTGCTGGTGGCAAATCAGCATTGCATGCTGATTGACATCATGTTGGCCTTTTCTCAATGCCTCTAGAGGGCGTTCACTGTACATGTGCTAACTCTCTCACAATTATGGTGTCTGGAGCAAATTGACCTTAAATTTGTTCCATGGATGCCACTTTGGAGTTCTGTGAGCTAAGAATACAACATGAGTATAGAGATAGCTGACAGTATGAAAGCCATTCAGCTAAAAGCTGCTGTCAGGCAATAACAATTAATTTAAATGCTGCTTACCTCCAATGGATTTGGTATGAGCAGGTCATGAATTGCAACTGCCTTCCCCCCCTCTAAAAAAAATAAACCTATTTTTAGTTCAATCACTATGGAAGTTCTATTTCTGTTGATGGATGATTGTCCTGTTGAGAGTTGTCATTAACATCCCTTGGTGCTGCTGTCAGACAGGATGGTGTTGTGCTGAATTTAGTTTGGAACTGACCCATGACATTGTATTTATAAAGCATCATTCATGATTTACAGCCATTGAAATATTTTTGCTTTGGAATCGAATCCTTCTTGTATTGCAGGAAACATGGAGTTCAATTTATGCACAGAAAGACCTCACAAATAGCAATCAGAAGACAGTCAGATTATCCATTTTTTCCATTGAAATTGTTTGGGGGTGGTGACTATTGGGTTGGAAACTGGAAGAAATTCTCCTGACATCCTTTGGCTTGTCCAAAAGGATCTTTCACCATTCACCTAGGCTGGCAAATATAGCCTCAGTTTAACATCTCAACCAAAATTGGTTCCTTTAACAGGGCAGAGATCTCTCAGTGTTGTCAGCTTGGATGATGTATTCAAGTCTCTGATGTGAAACTTGCATCTGAATCAGAGGAGAAAATGCTCACCCTGGTTGTTAATATATTTGTAGTTATTCATGGGCATTGCCAGCTAAAACAGATGTAAGACCCTGTAAGCTATTTGCTAAAGGTATTGATTTTAAGGCCAAGTGACGTAAAGATAGCCCATGGTAATGGCCTATTGCCATAAAGCCTGGCACATGTTGCACCACTTTTCCAATGTAATTTGTTTGTCCTTTTCATCATGATTTTGGGGAGGCTATGGCCTAGTGGTATTATCACTGGATTGTTAATCTAGATACCTAGATAATGCTCTGAACACGTGGGTTCAGAGCCCACTATAGCAAATGGTAAAATTTGGATCCAATAAGGAGTTGGAGTTAAGAGTCTAATGATGACCACAAAACCACTGTCGATTGTCATAAGAACCCATCTGGTTCATAAATGTCCTTTAAGATTGTCACCCTTATCTGGTCTGGCCTACTTTAACTCAAGACCTACAGCAATGTGGTCAATCCTTAACTACAATCTGGACAATTAGAGATGAACAATAAATGCTGGACTCGCCAGCAAGATCCTCATCCCATGAATTAATTTTAAAAATCAAAGGAGAGGAGTTTGGTGAATGCCCACCCTGTAAACTGAACTTTTAAGAATGGCTGTTTGAACCCTATGTTTTCAATTGGGGTTGGGGGAATGGCAGGAAATCGGGACACCCTGGATCGAGAATGGACATTGCCTGGTTTGGAGTCAGATTTCGTACATGGCCTGCCTGAGAGCACCAGCACTGTTTAGAATTAACAAATATAAATCATAAAAGAAAATCCGCCATGCATCACTGCAAAATCAGAAGGAAAGAGAAACTCAAGAAACACCAGAGAAAAGATGCTGAGTAAATTGTTGGAGCTATGTGCTGAAAAGTCCACAGGATCTGATGGACTTCATTCTAGGTTCTTAAAAGAATAAACAGAATCAACATGGTTTTGTGAAAAACAAAAAATGTTTAACTATTTTGTTGGACTTCTTTAAGGAAATAACATGGTGTAGATGAAGAAGAATTGGTGGATGTGCTGTACTTGGATTTCCAGAAGGCATTTGATAAGACATCACATCAAAGTTGATTGTGGAAAGCTAAGGCTTGTGATTTAAGAGGTAATATGTTGGCATGGATAAATTATTTACTAGCTATCAGAAAGTAGATATAAATTGGTCTTTTTTTGTGGTTAATGTAACGAGTGACATGCCACATGGATCAGAGCAGCAGCCTGACCTTTTCTTTGAAGTTGTGCATGTACCTTGGATGAAGGAAGTAAAGGTATGGTTGCTATATGTACTGATAACACAAAGTAGGAAAGTAAGTTATGAAAGGAACAGAGGAAGATACAAAATGGTATAGACAGCTTAAAGGAATGGGAAAACATCTGGAAAATGGAGAATGAAATAGGAAAATATGAAATTGGCAAGAAGAGTAAAAAGGTTATTTATATTGCAAGAGGTTGTAGAGCTATGGGATATAGAAGAGCAGAATGCCCTTGCGGATGAATTATAACAGTTTGGTATATAGCCACATCAAGTAATTAACTTGATAATTGTAAAGAGAATTGAATAAGTAAGGTGGTTATGCTCTAATTATACAGGGCATTGGTGAGATCACATCTGGAATACTCTGTACGGTGTTGTATTCCATTTTTTTGGAAAGGATGTAAATGCATTGGAAGCAGTTCAGGAAGCATTTACTAGACTATTACCCAGAATGAGCAAGTTGTTTTATGAGGAAAGGTTGGACAGGCTAGGCTCGTGTCTATTGGAGTTTAGAAGAACAAAGGTAACTTGACTAAAACATGTAAGATCTTGAATGATCTTGACAGGTTAGATATGGAACATATGCTTATTTTGGTGGGAGAGTTTAGAACAAGAATCACTATTGAAAGTTAAGGGATAGCCCATTTAAGATAGTGACAAGGAGAACTCTTTTCTCACATAGTTTCTTTCGAACTCCCTTCCTAAAAGGTAGTGATAGCAGAGTCATTGAATAATTTATGGCAGAGGCAAATAGATTCTTGATAAGCAAGGGGATGAAAGGTCATCAGGATTCAGCTGGAATGTGGAGTAATCAGATCATTCATATTCTTATTGAAATATAGAGCTAATTTCATGGGCCAAATGTCCTAATCCTGTTCTTAATTTGTATATTCATATGTATCCCTCACAATCCTTCATCCCCTCTCTGTCTCTATGCCCTATTTATGCTAGCCCATATCATCTCATGCTTCATCCACTCATTACACCTCATAACCTCTGTATTAAACAATGCTCCTTTACCTATTGCCATATTATTCTGCTTTATAAAAAGGTAAAAACAAGGACTGCAGACGCTGGAAACCAAAGTCTAGATTAGAGTGGTGCTGGAAAAGCACAGCAGTTCAGGCAGCATCCGAGGAGCAGGAAAATCGACGTTTCGGGCAAAAGCCCTTCATCGGGAATAGAGGAAAATTCCTGATGAAGGGCTTTTGCCCGATACGTCGATTTTCCTGCTCCTCGGCTGCTGCCTGACCTGCTGTGCTTTTCCAGCACCACTCTACTCTAGACATATTATTCTGCTTTGTTGACAGCCATAACCCTACATAACCCCATCGCCAACTCAGTGTCAATACATCATAATCAACACCCTCCCTAACTGCAGTCCTTTCACTACCTGTGCCAACTGATCTAATAATGTCCATAATAAACCTCAGGACCTACGAATGGGTGAGTTACTGCATGTTCTATTAAATCATATTGAAAGTGTAAATTGCAGACTTCAATATATTGAAAAAAAATTGAAAATACACAGTTAAATTTCTTAAACTGGATAATACCATATAAGAACAAACATTTCATTCAAGTGTACAATTCCTTATTATAACAAGCATTGGAATTAATGTAGAGTCCCACTCAAAAGAGTGAACAATGTTATGAAGGTTCATAATATATTACTATTATTACTATGAAAATTTAAATTTTAAAGGGGAGGACAAATGAATTTTAGTTTTTCAGTTCTGTGAGGATCTGATCCTTTCATTTTTAAAAAAGTTTAGCAAGTCACTTTGAGCAATGAATTCAAATAACATTTACAAGGAATCATGAAATTTAATCTAAATGACTTGCAAATCACTTGGCAAGATCATTGGTCAAGTATTTGCTGACTTGAGTTTTACAACCTGCAGAAGGGGTCAGCTGCAGCTTCAGGGGAAGAAGTCTATAATGATAGAGGTACTGCTATTCACAGTCTCCAAGCAGTCATCGCCGGAAATGAGTCTAAGTTGCTTAGAAATCAGTGAAGGCAAAGTTCCAGACCCACAAGGCTGTGGGAGTGTTTTAGATGAAGACATTTTATAAGATTGTTGAGTACGTGAGTTTAGGGAAATTATGTTAAGTAATCATGAACTTAGCAGTTTCTTTAGAATCAATTAACAAGGAAGCAATATTAGGAATACATTTGGAAAGTCAAAATGCTATCCATCAGAGTTAGCATAGTTTTATGAAGGGCAAATCTGAAGGGCATATTTGGCTGATTTGCCAGTGTTTTTTCAAAGATGTAACAAGCAAAGTGGATAATGGTGATCCTGTAGATGTAGTATATCAGGACTTCTGGAAGGCATTTGATAAAGTGCCACACAAAAAGTTAATTTAGAGGGTTGAATCATATGGGTTAGGGGCAATTTATTAGATTGGATAGATGACTGGCTGATGGACAGAAGACAGAGAGCTGGGATAAATGTTCTTTTTTCTGGATGGCAAGTTGTAATTAATGGGTTGCCACAGGAATTTATCCTTGGACCCCAGCTATTTACAAACAGCATTAATGACTTACATACAGAGATAGAAGGCTCTATAGCCAAGTTTGTGGATGACACAAAAATAGGTAGTACGGTAAATTGCAATGAGGAAATAGGAACCTTACAAATGGATATAGATAGGTTAGGAGAGTGGGTGAAAATGTAGCAGATGGCGTTTAGTGTTCACAAGTGCGAGGTTGTGCATTTTGGTCAAAAAAATGGGAAGGCGACCTATTATCCTAATGGGGAGAAACTTCAGGATCCTTCAGTGCAGAGGGATCTGGGTATCCTTGTTCATGAGTCACAGAAAACTATCACCCAGGTTACAGCAGATGATAAAGAAAGTGAATGGAATGTTGGTTTTTACAGCTAAGGAATAGAATATAAAATAAGGAATAGAATATAACATAAGGAAACTATACAAGGCATTGATGAAACTGCACCTTGAGTATTGTGCACCATTTTGGTTCCCTTATTTGAGGAAAGTTATAGTGGCATTGGATGCAGTTCAGAGGAGGTTCACTAGATTGATCACGAAGATGAGGGGTTTGTCATATGAAGAAAGATTGAAAAATTTAGGACTATACTCTCTTGAATTTAGAAAAATGAGGGAGATCAAATTGAGGTATCCAAGATGATAAAAGGTATGGATAAAATGGATATGGAGTGATTGCTTCCTCTTGTGGGGCATTCTAGGATGAGAGGTGTTATGATAAAGGGTAGCAAATTTGAAAGACAGTTGAGGAGAAATCACTTCTCCCAAAGGGTTGTGAAACTGTGGAATTCGCTACCCCAATGTGTAGTGGATGCTGGGTTAGTGAGTAAATTTGAGGAGGAGTTTGGCAGATTTTTAATTGGTAATGGTTTGAAGGGTTATGGGGAGAAGGCAAGAAAATGGGGGTGAGGAGCCTATCAGCTATGATCGAATGGCTAAGCAGACTTGATGGGCCAAATGGTCTAATTCTGCTTCTAAATCTTATGAATTTATGAAGTGGTTTTAAGCATCTTGGGGAGTGACATTAACTTAAGCAAGTAACATTGAGTGAATGAGCAGAGATTTTCTGGAAGGAAACTGATTACATGCGGTTGGCTGAACAAGAAGCTTTAACATGTGAGTAGGGATTTAGATTTAACTTTGAGTGTCTGTATTGGTACTGTTGGGACATAAGGAAAGAACTGTTTATATTTTTATTTTGTGAATACCTTACATTTTGCGAATAAATGCAATGACTGACATTCAAAAGTAAACAAAAATAAAAATAAAACTTATAGTCTATCATGCCAGGTAATCACACTGGGATCTGACATGTACACTATCATCATCAGCCGGGATAACAATAACCACCTGGAGCTGCCAATCAGACTATGGAATTGCAGGCACACTGCTGTGATAATGGATGGTCACAAAAGTAATCATGCAACAGTCATCCAGCAATGAAAGCTGACTTTATTATGTGAACAGAGTGAAATGGCAAGCATTTTTAAAAATCTCTTCATACTTTTTTCAATGATGTAAAGGGCAGGATTATTAAATGCCTTGACAGCATCATGCCTCCTTTTGACAGCTTTGACAGGTTCTCTTGATAGCTGTTCTTGATTCTTTTCACAATTTATTTTGACAGGTCTGTTGACAGACCTAATCAGTTTAAGAGCTCATGAGTTTATGCCTACGTTTTTTACTCATGCCTACTTTTAACTAATCAAGAGGTCACCTCACTTCCTTGAAGATTACCCAACATCCTGACAGGTGTCCTGACACCATATCCAAAGGGACACCTATTTGAAGGGGTACACAGGTTAACTAAAAAATGCACAATATTCAGGTCTGTTCTTAGTAGGTCTACTCCTGCCACTTTGAGTTTCACCCTCCTGAGCTACCAAAATCATATGGGAATGGAAGCAACTAATGATTTAAATGACTAGCTGACTTAACCACACATGTATAAAACCTGGTATGACCCCATTTCCATGCCAATGAAAATGAGGGGTACAATGTTCCAGTGTGGCAGTAGACATTTCCTGTCTCGCCCATCATTTTTGCCACATTAGCAAACATCCAGGCCAAGATGTCTATTGATTGTGTTTTAAAAGGAAGAGGTGCAATTTTGAAAGATATTTTGAAAAATATAACAGATAGACATCTTTAAGTGATAGCATGGTTGTCCTTTATGTTCAAGTCTTAGAGACTGCAGGCAATTTTTTACTTTGAATAAGCTAAATAGCAGTTGTTGACATAACATTTGACCTCCAGAAACTGGACCTGCTACTCCAAGCAGCTGTTGAGCAGCTTTGTCCCCAAGGAAGAGCTGTTATCCTTCTGTGCTCATCTTTTTAAGGAGGGTAATGGCTTGAAGAAAGTTCCAGTTTTAAGGAAAATACTTTCCTGTTGAGCCTTTTGTCTTCTATCCACTGTGAGGTCAGCCACATTTAATTGAAATAATGTGCTGAGTCTCTGGAGCCTACTTTGTTTGTTTTATCTGAAAACCTTGACAAATATTGCAGGTGTGGAATTTAACGCAGTCAGAGACACTGCATCTGTGTCTGTCCTGGGAAAGGATTTCCTGAATCCTGTACAAAGAATGAAAGCAGGTAATAGCATAAAATCTTGAAAAGTCTGAAAGATTACTTTTACAAAGTATGTGAACTCCCTTTATTCCCCAAAGCTGATATCTCACATGTGGTGGACTAGCTCATATTTCTCAACTGCATGAGAAAAACATGCCATTATGATTTACTTCAAAATCTCTTTCAGGGACGGTTACCCTGATTTCTCTGCCTACATATTTCAATTTACACCTTAACTCATGAACAAAGTAACAACAAAACAAATAAAAACTTTCATCTTAATGTCTAAATAGTTTTGATAATTATTCGAAAATTGAAACAATATAAGCCATGGAAGTAAATTTTATCTTAAACTGTGCTACTGCTTATTCTTTGTTGTGACACATTTTAACAGTCACAGTTTTGGTTCAGTGATGACACTTCGCCTCTGACATTGAGGTTCAAATACCACTCCAGAAATTCAAAATCTAGGCTGACACCAAAGTGGATTACTGAAAAAGTGCTGTACTGTTCAAGGTGCTCTCTTTTGGATAACATATTCCTGTGGTATTAGAGAAATATCGGCAATTCTAAGATAATCCATTTTTGAAATTGGTTGGGAGTAAACATTATCCTTGATTCTGGA
Organism: Chiloscyllium plagiosum; assembly: GCF_004010195.1. Classification (NCBI taxonomy): domain Eukaryota; kingdom Metazoa; phylum Chordata; class Chondrichthyes; order Orectolobiformes; family Hemiscylliidae; genus Chiloscyllium; species Chiloscyllium plagiosum. The sequence continues at coordinate 69,011,437 of NC_057716.1, read as the reverse complement.
AAAGCACCTTTGCCTTTTGTTGAATAATTCCATGACATATTTTTCCTGTTTTGACAGGTGCAAAATGATTTATTTAAAATCTTCATGGGTGGCTGTTTTATTTGGCAATAAATCATCTCAGAAAAGGAATCTTTTCAATCTGATGCCTGGCCCTCATCATCTATTATCTAGTTTCCGTAACTGGATTGGTTAAATAAATTTTGCTTTTACAACTGAAAAAAAAATTGCAAGAGTGTTTTTTTCTGGTTCCCTCTAGTATGTTCGAGTGACAATTTGTCCAAATGTATAGCAATTATCAAAACAAATTATTTGATCGAGGTTAAACTAAACTTTATGTGAGCAAATAAAGAAGAAAACACCCGATGGCATAATTATATTCTTGCAAAAAGTGATAAAGTCTGTAAATTTACCATAGAGAAGCTTTTAAAGTAAAGGAATCGAGGTGGAAGTGGGGAAGTTCATATTTGAGGATGAACGGCAGCAGCGTAAGGTTTTTTAATCTGGGGAAAGATTGTGGGGAAAGGGAAAACTGAAGGAACTAAATTAGTTACTGGTTTTACACAGAAAAATAAAATATTGGAGTAAGAGTAGATAACTAAGCCCTTCAAGTCTGCTCCACTCATTTATTATGATCATGGGTGATCATCCAATTCAATAGCTATTCTCGCTTTTGCCATATATTCTTTGATCTCTTTAGACCCAAATGATATTGAACGCCTTCTTGAAATCTTCCAATGCTTTAGCCTTGACTGCTTTGTGCAGTAGTGAATTCTATAGAATTCACTATCAGGGTGAAGACATTTTTCTTTATCCCAGTCCTAAGTAGTTTACCCTCTATCCTTAGATTATGAACCTGTTTCTGGACTCCCCCACCATCAGGAACATCCTTCTTGCACCCACTCTTCCTTTTCGTGTTGGAATTTTAGGGTTTTTTATGAGAAATCCTCATTCTTCTGAACACCAGTGAATGTAATCCTAACAGATTCAACATCTGCTCATCCGTCAGTCACACCATCCCAGAAATCAGTCCATAAATTTTTGTTGCACTCTTTCTATTGTAAGAAGATCTTTTCTCAAATTAAGGGACAAAACTGCACAATATTTCAGGTATAGTCTCACCAAGGCGATGTATATTAGTAACAAGACATTCTTACTCCTGTACATGAATCCTTGAAGGATGAAGGCCAATATACCTTTAGTTTGTGGTATGACCACCTCTCTATACTTGCGATCCACAACACCACAATATTCTCAATTGCTGATCCAGCTCCAATACTCAGACTTTCAGGAGCTGCCGTGGAAATACTTCCTTGGCCCCGACACTGGAAATGTTCCTGTCTTGCCAGATAGTGCAAGAAGTGTTTGCCACTAGTTACCCCTTTAAATTAAATCTTTTAGAAGATATTTAATATCAAATGATATTAATTACTCTCATTACTGATCCTCATTACTCTGGAATATACAGTCATTTAGTCATATAGCTGTACAGCATGGACCAACCTGTCCATGATGACCAGATGACCAACCCAATCTAATCCCACCTGCCAGCACCCGACCAATATTCCTCCAAACCCTTCCTATTCATATACCCATCCAAATGCCTTTTAAATGCTGCCATTGTACCAGCCTCCACCACTTCCTCTGGCAGCTCATTCTATACACGCACCACCCTCTGCATGAAAACGTTGCACCTTAGGTTCCTTTTATATCTTTCCCCTCTCACCCTAAACCTATGCCCTCTAGTTCTGGACTCCCCAGCCCAGGGAAAAGACTTTGCCTATTTACCCTATCCAGGCCCTTCATGATTTTGTAAACCTCTATAAGGTCACCCCTCAGCCTCCGACGCTCCAGGGAAAACAGACCCAGCCTGTTTAGCCTCTCTCTATAGCTCAAATCCTCCAACCCTGGCAACATCCTTGTAAATCTTTTCTGAACCCTTTCAAGTTTCACAACATCTTTCCAATAGGAAGGAGACCAGAATTGCACACAATATTCCAACAGTGGCCTAACCAATGTCCTGTACAGCTGCAACATGACCTCCCAACCCCTGTACTCAATATTCTGACCAATAAAGGAAAGCATACCAAATGCCTTCTTCACTATCTTTTCTACCTGTGACTCCACAAAATGTAAAATGCAAAAAAAGCAAAAATCCCTCTTCACATCTACACCAAATCCTCATTGTTCTACTCACTCATTCACTCACTCTCTGCTCTTTCCCAGCTGCTCATGTGAAGCTTATAATCAAGCACTTCCAACAGTCCCTTTCTTAAATAGAGCTAAGATAACTCACATTTCAGTAAAAATCAACACATATTAAGGCCCTATTATGCCTTCAGATTAACTCACCCTCAGTCAGTTGAGTTAAATACGATCATAACCTTTTAACTAACTACTGAACTTTAAAAAACTTGCCAGTTCAATTCCCACGTGCTCCAAATTTCCAGAATCAAAAGAACCACTCTGGCTATGTCTCACCCAGGATGGGGTCTCTTCCAACTGCTTGTGCAAAGTTTATTGATTGAGATACAGTAAAAACAAGAGCAACAATGCAGTAAGAAGTGACTGATAAACAGAAATATAACTTTAGACACTCTTTTACAGTCTTCTCTTTATTCCTGTCCAATGTGTGGGATATTTGAAACCTGAGCTTTCATCCATATGTTGATAAAAAGAAATAGTGTAGGATAGATAGGCTTCAGATTGATTCCACAGGCTGGCACAACATTGAGGGCTGAAGGGCCTGTACTGCACTGTAATATTCTATGTTCTATGTTCTATGTACTTGAAACCACATTTTAGCTCTAAACCTATCCGGGTTGCATGATATCACAGGGTCTCTGAGCAGTGATTCAATTATTGAAGTGGAAATTCTATTGAAATATCTTGAGCGACCTCAATTTATATTGGCTCCTGCATTTTCCTGAGCACCATATTCATTCTGTATGTTCTGCTTGTCCTTGATATCTTTTCCTCATCAGACTGTGATGCTCAAAACAATGTTCTAGTCCTGGAATTGGTCGAAGGAGCCTTGCATTGTATACAACACAGTCTTGAAAATTGGGCTAATGTGTGCTTCACAATATAATAATCATAAATGGGTTAATGATAGATGTTCCACAGATTCTCAGAGAACCCGACAATGATACTGTTGATGCAGTAGACCTCGCCCATTAAGAAAAGGATATAGATGCAGAGGCTGTCAGACTGTTGAGAGACAGACCAATTTGGCACATCTTCAGAGCTGAAATGAGTACTGTTACTGGGAAGTCTCAACCCATCACACACTTTCCTTTCCACACCAAGTTTTTTATGGTCCAAAAGATCCTTGTTTTAACATAGGAATAGATCATATCTTGATCCTGTTGTATCATTCAATTAAACTGAGGCAGGAACCGTGATCTCATCATTCACTTCTACCAGAATCAGGAGTTGACTTGCCTATGCAATTATTCAATCACTTCAGGCTCTATTTCAAATGTAAATAATCTACAATGGGGAGACTTCAACTCCCACAGCCAGGTGCATATGTAATGGTAGCAAAGTTCAATTGGAAGTGGTGTGCACACTGCTCTATTACTGATCGACCACTATCTTTCCCATGCCCTCTGTTTGGTAGACAATTTGCTCACTTAAACCAAGTGGGATCCTCATTGATCTGTGCAAATCTGGATCCTATGTCATACACTGTTACAATCAGTCTACAGTATTGATTCCCCAATTTGTTATAGTTCCAGATGGGATATCTCGAAGTGTTCATCTTCTGAATGAGGAGAGGTGAGTTGGTTTCCCTTCATTATTGATCCGCCTCTTTGGTTGATCACAACATGGTTAATTTTATAAAAGTAACCCTTCTGGTTACCTTTTTGTCCAGACTTTTGTCCTTTTACCATCAAGTTTTAGATACTTCCATGATGCGCACCACTTGATGGAAGCATTGTAGATGTCAAAGGTACACCAAATGTACTCTGATTGGGAGACTTCGATATACCTCTAGTGGTTACCATAGACCAGAAACTGAACAGGACTTGCCATATAGATACTGTGGCTACAACAGCAGGTCAGAGGCTAGGAATCCTCGAGCAAGTTACTTACCTTCAGACTCCCTAAAGCCTGTCCACCATTGAAAAGGCACAAGTCAGGATTTGATGAAAAGCTCCCCAAATGCCGAGATGAATACAGCTTCAACTCAAAAAAACTTGACACCATCCAGCATAAAGCAGTTTATATGATTGTACAACCATCCACTCCCTCCATCACTGAAGTTCAATTACAGCAGTGTGTCTTCAATCTATGGCAGAAAGGCTCACCAAGTTTCCTTAGACAGCACTTTTCTAACCTCTGAAAGGACAAGGGTAGCATATACATGGGAACATCACAACTTGCAAATTCCCCTCTAAGCCACTTAGCATGCTGAATTGGAAATATATTGCTATTCCTGCAGTGATGCTGCATCAAATAATTGGAACTCACTCCCTAACAGCCCACAAAACAAAACTTTTCACTGTACCTAGATACATGTGACAATAATAAATCAAATCAAAAGGAATGTACTTCTGAGGCTGTATAAGGCTCTGGTCAGACCACATTTAGAGTACTGTGTGCAGTTTTGGAATTCATATCTCAGGAAGGACAAACTGGTCCTGGAGCATGTTCAGAGGAGGTTCACGAGGATGGTCCCAGGAATGAAAAGCTTAACATATGAGGAACACTTGAGGACTCTGGGGTTATACTCAATGGAGTTTAGAAGGATGAAGGGGGATCTAATAAAAACTTACAGAATACTGAATGGCCTGGACAAAGTAGATGTTGGGAAGATGTTTCCATTGGTAGGAGAGACTAGGACCTGAGGGCATAGCCTTAGAGTAAAGGGAAGACCTTGTAGAATAGAGATAAGGAGAAACTTCTTTAGCCAGAGAGTGGTGAATCAATGGAATTCATTGCCACAGAAGGCTGTGGAGGCCAGGTCATTAGTATATTTAAGACTGAGATGGATAGCTTCTTGAGTATCAAGGGGTCAAGGGTTACAGGGAGAAGCAGGAAATGGGATTGAGGAACTTATCAGCCATTATTGAATGGCAGAGCAGACTCGATGGCTGAATGCCTAACTTCTGCTCCATTGTCTTATGGTCTTATGGTCGAACCAAATGATATACAATGGTTCAAGAAAGCAGTTTACCACCACCTTTTCAAGGATAATAAAGGATCAACAATAGATGCTGACCCAACAATCGATGCTATATACCATGAATAAATAATAAAAATAACAACAAAATCCATCCTACTAAACTCTGGTTCTCTGTCTCATGTGGCTATTTGGGCATTGGGTTGGTGAAGAGATGAGAATTGACTTTTGGTGTGAAGCTGACCAAATTAGATCTCTAATTTCTGGAAGAATGGGGTATGATCTCAGTGTGGTGTACAAGGTTATGGAGGGGTTTGATAAGTTAGGTACTGAGAAATTGTTTCTGCTGGTAAGGAAAACTGAATGCAGGTGTACAATTATCAGGGTAAGGGGCTGATCATTTTGAATCAAATTATTTTTTTCAAACAGTTTGAATCTTCTAAATTCTGCATTCCAGATGGTTGTGGAGTCTCCATGATTGAATACATTTAAATCCAGGATAGATAGATTTTTCAGTCTCTCAGGGAATCCATAGTATGGACAGTGAACAGAAAAGTGGAGATGAAGCCACAGAGCAGCCATGATTGCTTTCAATGCAGGACAGACTTGAGGAACTGCATGACCATCTTGTCTTCCTATGTTCCATAGGTGCATTGTAAACTGCTGAGTATTTTCTTCATTTTATGCTTTTATTCAGATTTTTCACATTCAGAGTATTTTGCAAATACTGATTTATTTACCATTTTAAAATAAGCTTCATCAATTCATTTCATTGCTTGGAAAGCCCATCAGAATGGAACATGTGCTGTGTATCTTTCTGGAAATTCAGTGGAAGAGGTGAAAAGGATAACTGTTATAATCAATTTTCTGGGACAATAAGGAGCAGGAATGTGTTATTCCACACAATAAACAAACATGTGTCATTGCTGAATTCACCTCCCCCATCCTGACTGTGAGCACATCTACTCCCATTCCCAGAGTCTACCTTCCTGTCAGCATTTTGTGCCCATAAAGGAAGGAGACAGTGAATAATCCCAGGTCATTCTTTCAAACCTTCAGCTCACCAGCATCATCTCATAAGGACTCATTCATGGTATCATAGCAAATCCTATTTTCCTTTCTAGTGTTTATCCCTGAGCTTCCAAGTGAAAGAAAGTGATAAAGAGAATGAGTGGTCACTAAAGTAGCCAGGGTAGCAAGAACATTGTTTGCTCTTCAGCAATCTCTTTACCTAACTCCAGGATTGCAGCATCCCATCAGAAAGTAAACAGTACAGTTAACCTTGTGTTTGCTTAAGTTGTATTCCATTTTAATCTGCTCCTTTGTAGCTCACTTAGAAAGGAAGTTAGAAGCAGTGAAGAGATTGTAAAATAACATACATAAATAAAGAATAATCCATTTAAGGCAAAATAACTCCCACATCACTATACTCAAATTTCAGGAAAAGCTGAAGACAAATTATGACTCCAGCCCCATATCAATGTGAGTGATTAAACTGTAAAATTGTTTCCTTGTGATCAACTGCATCAAATGACTACAGCCTTCTCAAGGTAACTTAGAAATGAGCAGAAAATTCTAACCTTACTCAAGATGTCACATTCCAAAAAGGAAACAATAAACTCCAAGGTATATGGCAAGTGACGTGATGCAAAATGACTTTTCATCAGGGATCATGTGACATCTTAAAGCATTTTGCTGGATTATAGAACTGGGGCACAATCATATGGTTCTAAGTAATTCAGTTATCTGCTCAGTTATTAATCTGAAAACACTCTTATCTTTGCCAACCCTACCAGAATATATCAACATTGATTTAGCTTCCAATAATGTTACAAATAACACAGCCCTCAAATAGCACAACCTTCAAATAACACAGCCCTCAAATAGCACAGCTCTCAAATGTTCTCGTTTGGGGAGAATAATAACACTCAATGGTATCAGAGTCTTTGGAGACATCTTGAAGATTGAAGAATTTTCACATAAGCTCCAGTAGCTGACTACATTTCATAATGAATGAGATAATTATGGGAAAATGTAGAGAATGCTAAGACTAGTAGCCCTTAAAATGCAAAATTTAATAACATTGTCATGACTTCAGATAAAAAAAAGTTATCTCTAAAGGCTTTTGAAAGAATACCATGCCACTCTTGCTGCTTTCTAACTGGTGATGATTGAAATGATAACTTTGTCTCTTGAGATCCCAGAACTGAGTGTGTTCATGTCACTATTTAGCTACAGGATCTTTTTCAAGAGTGCTCTCTGTGCAATACATGTGTGTGCTTTTAAGTGACTGCTTATTGCAAAACTATGCACTCGACCTTAACAACTTGAATAGCCTTTCGTAAGAAAGGCTTTTTCCAGGACACTGCAGCAGCTGCCATGCCCTTGCTAAAGACTTGGCCAGGGAGCCTCTTGGGAAGAGTGTGTTCAGTAGTTGCCTCAATGTAAGTTATGGCTTCTCCACATGACTAAGGACTGCCAATACCTCACAGGTCACAGAGACATCTGCTGATGGCAGTTCAATTTTCTACATGATTTGTCCACAATTCTGAAAGCTAGGAAATGTGTTTGAATTTGTGACAATATTGATGATTGGAGATGTATGTGGCTGTGGAACGATAATTCCATGTGTCAACAAGAGAATTCAGACTACATATTATTTTGCATGTTCCTGAATGGTACTTAAATCAAATCTCCCTTGAAAACCCATTCGTGATTCTCAGTTTGTGTGGCTGTTCCCTGTTTTGTATGAGAATATTAGTCTACACATCTCATTGATGGTTGTTTTCTTTAGGATAACTGTTCTTGATGTGCATTTCTTCCACTTGCGGGTTCTACTGATGCCCCTCCTGTGACCCAAGCAGCACCACTGTAGGCACAACTAATTCTCACACTGTTGCTACTGGCTCTTCTGTGATAACAATGTGCCCCTCTGTGCCAGCTATTGGCTGTCTAGCAGTTTCTGCTTGTTCCCTGCTACTGCAACTGGCTCCCTTCCTTCACAGCAATGACACCCTCCGTGCCCACGAGTGTCCCTCTGTCTGGTCATAATAGTATCCCCCTGCCTGTGACTGGCTCACCTGTGGCTGCTGTGGCCTTGCCCATGGCCATTGAAGGCTATCCTGGCTAGATTGACTTTCTCCTGGTGGCAATGGCATCCACCCACCACCCACAGATGGATCTCCCTGTACCAACAATGCTTCTACCCTTGCTTATTACTGAGTGCCCCTGGCCACAACTGGCTACACTGTGGCCACAACAGTCTACCCCATGGCCCCTATAGCCCTTGCATGCGATGCCCATATTGGCCACCGACAGGAATAGACAACTCTCTTTCTCTCTCTCTCTTTCTCAAACATCCCGGATCAGAGATGATCTGTGACTGAGCTGCTGGAGCAAAAGAGTGGAGCTACATCACAACAATTTCTCTCAAATGCTCCTGGCGAGATCAAAACATTCAGGGAGCAGAGCCACGCTGTGTCTCAGCATTCAGAAGGAGTTCAAAGCAATGTGGCAACGAGAACAAGTTTCTCTCCCCAGGATTTCAGAAGACAAGGTAAAAGCATGAAAAAATACAGTGAAAACTCATCTTCAAAAGTTGAACTCTTGCAGTTTCTAGCTACATTTTAATCTAATTTTGTAGTTACCAAGGCCTTAGTTAATTCAGTTGGCCTAGTTCAACTGTTCAAAGGGAGTATTCAAAGGGAGTGTTGCTGGAAAAGTACAGCAGGTCAGTCAGCATTCGAGGAGCAGGAAAATCGACATTCCAGGCCGGAGCCTGATGAAGGGCTCTGGCCTGAAACGTCAATACTCCTGCTCCTCGGATGCTGCTTGACCTGCTGTACTTTTCCAGCAACACATTCTCGACCCTGATCTCTAGCATCTGCAGACCTCACTTTCTCCATGTTCAAAGGGAAGTGCAGAGGTTTTTATTACCAGTATGTTAGACATGAAGATCAGCTTTCTGTTCTGCTGTGAGCAATGGATAGTGAGTCTCCATGAAGCGTGAGGGGCATAATGCTCAAATATTTGCAGATGTTCTTGATTCAGGTTAGCCTGCTGGTAATATAGATGGGGAGGGGGGACGGTGTGGTTCTTCCCAGAGAGGAAAGCCCATTGCATCCATATCAACAATGTGGTTGTGATTCTGAAATACTGAGTACCATTACAACTGTAGATTCGCCTTGAACTTTGCCAGTTGCATAGTGCAAGGGCAGAATTCGGTACATTGATAACTCCTCACAATACAAAGAAGCTATTGCAGCGTGTTCTGCCAGTTTGTCTGCAGGCCAAAATGGGAGTGGACTGAGAAGATAAAGCCAAATTGCTCACAAGCACAATCTTGTTTTTCTATGTGGTCCTAATGTTATAAATGAATTACACTGAAGCCTTCTCTTATGTCATCCAAGATGTAACTGGATTCATCTGCTCACCAGGGACACAGTTATGGTGCTGGACTGAATGCTTGAAGGGAAACAGATGAATGCTACAACTCAAAGGCTGGCTTCTGGAGATGACAAGGATTCATCTTTAAAATAATCTGTGCATGATTGCTGCTGTGATAAGAGACATTATCCTGAAGCTATTAACATAGAAAACGTCCTCTTGCAGGCCACATCCAAAGACACTTTGGAATGAAAGACAAATAAAAACATGCTCCATGCAACAGTCTTGTTTTGTCATCATGTATTGGCATGCTGCCATTCTGTTATGCTTGGTTTGGAATCACAGCATCTCTGACACTACCTGACAATGAGGTATGTCTCTGAATAAGGATAGGAATGTAAGGCAGGACTTCAGGGAGTTAGGGTGGAAGCTGAGAGTGAGAACAGAGTTGATATCTCTGGATTGTTACCCATTCCACGTGATAGTGAGGTGAAGAACAGGGAGAGATAGATATTACCTGAACACGTAACTGCAGAAATGGTGCAGGATGGAGGGTTCCAGGTTTATGGATAATTGGGGCTCATTCTAGGGAGGGTGGGATCTCTGCAAACAGGATAGTCTTCACTTGAACCACGGGGATACTAATATCCTGGGTGAGAAATTTGTTAGTGCTATTCAGGTGGGTTTAAACTAGCTTAGCCGGGGGGGGGGGTGGGAACCTGTGTTGTAGCTGCAGTTCACAGGAGGATGTGTGTATGGAGGACAGGAACAGGATTTCACGGTCACTGGAGTGTGATGGCAGACAGCAAGCTAGTTTGAAATGTGTCCACTTCAATGCTAGAAGAATCTGGAATAAGGTAGGTGAGTTTGCAGCATGGATAGGTACCTGGGACTTCAATGTTGTGGCCATCACTGTGACATGGATAAAGGAAGGTCAGGAATGGATGTTGCAAGTTCCAGGGTTTAGATCTTTCATTAAGATCAGGGAAGGTGGAAAAAGGGGGAGATGTGGTGTTGTTCATCAAGGATAGTATAACGGTAGCTGAGAGAACTTTTGACGAGGACTCGTCTACTGAGGTGGTATGGGCTGAGCTTAGAAACAGAAGAGGAGAGGTCACACTGCTGGGAGCTTTTTATAGACCTCCACAATGTTCCAGAGATGTGGAGGAGAGCACTGGCAAATTTATTCTGGGCAGAAGTGAAAGGAATAGGGTGGTCATTATGGGGGATTTTAACTTCCCCAACATTGAATGGAAATGCTTCAATCCTGATGAAGGGCTTTTGCCTGAAACGTTGACTTACCTGCTCCTCAGATGCTGCCTGACCGGCTGTGCTTTTCCAGCACCACTCTTATCTAGACTCTGATTTCCAGCATCTACAGTCCTCACTTTTGCCTGGAAATGCTGTAACTTTAGTACGTCAGATCACTTTTTGTCCAATGTGTGCAGGAGGATTTCCTGACACACTACATCGAAGGGCCGACAAGAGGGGAGGCCACACTGGATCTGGTACTTGTTAATGAACCAGGCCAGGTGTATGATTTAGTGATAGGTGAGTACTTTGGAGAGAGTGATCATAATTCGATTATGTTTAACTTAGCGATAGAAAGGGGTTGGTACATGCTACAGGGCAAGAGTTATAGATGGGGGGAGAACAATTATAATGCCATTAGGCAAGACTTAGGAGGCATAGAACAGGGCAACAAAATGCAGAAGATGGGGACAATCAAAATGTGGAGCTGGTTTAAGGAACAGATATCGCATGTCCTTGATAGGTATGTCCCTGTCAGGCAGGGAGGAAGTGATTAGCTCAGGGAACTGTGGTTTACTAAAGAAATTGTGTCTCTTATTAAGCAGAAGAAGGAGGCTTATGTGACTTTGAGACAAGATGGTTCAGATGAGACGAGGGAGAGTTACAGTTTAGATAGGAAGGATTTGAAGAGACAGATAAGAAGAGCAAGGAGAGGACATGAGCAGTCTTTAGCAAGTAGAATAAAGGAGAACCCTAAAGCTTTCCATAGGTATGTGAGGAATAAAAGGAAGACTAGGGTAGGACTAGGGCCTGATGAAGGGCTTTTGCCCAAAATGTCAATTTTCCTGCTCCTTGGATGCTGCCTGACCTGCTGTGCTTCTCCAGCACCACTCTAATCTTGACTCTAATTTTCAGCATCTGCTGTACCCACTTCCGCCTCGGAACAGGGCCTGTCAAAGACAGAAGTGGGAAGTTGTATGTGGACCCTGTACAGATTGGAGAGGTGCTAAACAAATATTTCTCATATGTTTTCACTTAGGAAAATGAGAATATTGGAGAGGAGAAGTCTGAGACACGGACTATTAGACTTGAAAGGATTGAGGTTAGTAAGGAGAAGGTGTCATAAATTCTGGAAGGTGTGAAAGTAAATAAGTCCCCTGGGCCAGATGAGATTTTTCTGAGAATTCTCTGGGAAGCAAGGAAGGAGGTGGCTGAGCCTTTGGCCTTGATCTTTGAGTCGTCATTGTCTACATGTTTAGTACCAGACGACTGGAGGATTGCAAATGTTGTGCCCTTGTTCAAGAAGGGCAGTAGAGATAACCCTGGTAATTATAGACCAGTGAGCCTTATGTCTGTTGTAGGAAAAGTTTTGGAAAGGATTATAATAGAGAGGATTTATAATCATCCAGCAAGCAGCAATTTGTTTGGAACAATCAAAGATGGAAATATTCAATATGGATTCGTCATTGGCAGATTATGTCTCACAAACCTCATTGAGTTTTTTGAGATGGTGACCAAACATTTAGATGAGGGTAGGGTGGTTGACGTGGTGTACATGGACTTCAGCAGAGCCTTTGATAAGGTTCCATATAGTAGGCTACTGGAGAAAATGCGGAGGAATGGGATTGAAGGTGATTTAGCAGTTTGGATTAGAAATTGGCTTTCTGGAAGAAGGCAACGAGTTGTGGTTGATAGAAAATATTCAGCCTGGAGTCTGATTACTAGTAGTTTGCTACAAGGATCAGTTTTGGGACATTGCTGTTTGTCATTTTCATAAATGACTTGGACATAGACATTGGTGGATGGGTTAGTAAGTTTGCAGATGATACTACAGTCAGTGGAGTGGTGAACAGTGAGGCAGAATGTTGTAGGTTCCAGAGGAACTTGTATAAACTGTAAAATTGGGCTGAAAGGTGGCAAATGGAGATAAATTGTGAGGTGATTCACTTTGGAAAGAATAACGGGAAGGCAGAATACTGGGTCAATCAAAACATTTTTGGTAGTGTGGATGTGCAGATGGATCTTGGTGTCCATGTATGTAGATCCCTGATAGTTGCCACCCAGGTTGATAGTGCTGTTAAGAAGGCATACTGTGTGTTAGGTTTTATTGGTAGAGGGATTGAATTTTGAGAAGCTTTGTTTGGATTGAGTTCCGGAGCTGTGATGTCATGCTACAGCTGTTCAAAATGTTTGTGCGACCTCACTTGAAATATTGTGTATAGTTCAGGTCGTATTACAGGAAGGATGTAGAAGCATTGGAAAAGGTGCAGAGGAGATGTTGGCTGGCTGAAGAGAAGTTCCTTTGAGGAAAGGCTGAGGGATTTGGGTCTGTTCTCATTCGAGAGAAGAAGGCTAAGAGGCGTTTTAATAGAGACATGCAAGATGATCAGAGGATTATTTAGGATGGACAGTGAGAGTCTTTTTCCTAGGATGATGGCATCTGCTTATACGAAGGGGCATAGCTGCAAATTGAAGGGTGGTAAATTCAAGACAGATGTTAAAGGCAGGTTCTTCACTCAGAGGGGTAAGGGCGTATAATGCCCTGCCTGCCAATGTAGTTAACTCAGCCACATTGGGGCATTTAAACAGTCCTTGCATAAGCATATAGATGATGATGGGGTAGCGTAGAGTGATGGGCTTAGATTAATTCACAGGTTGGTGCAACATTGAAGGCTGAAGGGCCTGTTCTGTGCTGTATTGTTCTATGTTCTATGAATTGGAAGGCATATTGCAATTAGCACAAGATTCCATTCTTGAGTACAATCTGTTCCATGGCTGTTTGTCACCTGTATTATTTCTCTTTAACATGTATCCATGTGATTACTCTCAGTAATTTCTTTTACAGCAGTTGACACTGAAGACGAGTTTAATAAGACACAAAACAACTTCCCTTTGCTAGGATCCTGCAGATGTAAGTTCACCCAATCGCACATTTCTCAACCAGTTGTCCCCATTACAGTCTTGGAACATACATTATTAACATTAACCCTACATATTGACATGGACATTCTCGGCAATATCGGGACTATTTGTTACTCCTCTCTGAATTGCACTGTCTGCCCCTTAATCCTTGCAAGACATATCTGTACCTGTTATAAACTGCTTTTCTGGACTGAAATCTCAGCTCAAGCTTCACAGATTTGTGATTATTGTGATATAATTGTTACCTATAAATAAAAATGCTTGGGTGACAGCAGTGATATTAATCAATGCACAAATCTAGCATTGGGAATGTATGTGGTGAAAGTGACCACACTGAAGTGGAAACTAAAGAAATTTCAAGTGGCCTGTTTTTCAAGAGGTTTCCTGTATTTGTTCACTGTTAGGAAAAGAAAAGCTCAATATCATTGTGACATCTAGTTGACAGTCTGTTGCAGTTACCTTTCAAGCCTGCAGGATTCTTGTCCAAACCTAATCACATTTCTTTCATGTGTTAATGAGTCACAACAGCTTAAGTTTAGCAAAGGGAACTTTTAGGTTATATATGTAACTGTAGTTTATATCCCCAGTGCTAAGGAAAGAATCCCAGATAAATCATCTTTTGTGCTCTGTGCTTTCGTGAAGGGAAACCATGCATGATTTCTCACCTGAAACCATTTTGTGAAACAATGCCTAGATACATGTTGTCCTTCCAGGTGGTGTCAGGCAAATACACAGGCTACGTCTTGAGCCAAAATATCAGCTAGACCCATTCGGCATCAGTAAGTATATAGACATAGATGATCAGAGACCACTCATTATAAAATCACCAAATCTAATCTCTCACTTTTCAAGGTCTATCAATCAATATTTATCATGCCAAAATACAGAGCATAACTTTTATATTTTCTGTCCCTGTGTTTTGTGGCATTCTACTGAATGAATTCCACCTCTGCTAATAGAAACTGGTTATATACCATGCAGGGACAGGATAGAAAATGCTGATCTTTTGCACTGTCATTCGGTGATTAATAACTGCCATGCAATCTTTGGTGCCTTGTACATTGATCGACTCAAGTATAAATGAACATTAGTTACTGCATTTATTTGATGTAGTTCAGAATTTAGGAGCTGTTTGGGCGTATAACTGTTTTTCTTTTGAAGGGCTTAATGGAAAGCTGCTGAGACTTGTCCATGGTGCTAATAAGCCTGCAATGCTGATAGCAAATGCTGTCACGTCTCTGCTTACAATTCCTGAACTTGGCATGAGATTGCCTCTTGGTTCCAAGGCTGTAGGCTTCTACAATCACTTGTGAAATCAAGCTGTCAAGCATCAAATTGATACTGCCATTTCAGGGACTGCAATAGGGAAAATGACACCAGTAAATGAGAAGGAGCTTTTATCTGCCGTGGAAATTGCATGGTCGGCATCAAAAGCCCTGTTCTCTTTCCTCTGTATCAAGATCCAAGGCTTGCTTGTATGTAGTCTTTAGTATTCCACACTGAAGAGTAATATTTATCAAATTGTTTTTTTGGAAGATGGTGATTTTGTTTGGGTGGAGTTATTCTGAAACGCACATGATGTCCATGTGCCAACGCACAAGACTGTAGCTATAGCTGTGTGTAGATTGCTGTGCTGACGAGATTAGCTGTAGCACGATGAATGGATGTTGTGCTCTGTTATGATCTGTTAACTGGAATTACACTTCAGCAGATGTGTTTAGTCTGAAGCAGATCTGTTCAACAAGTATCTTCAACAAAAGATGCTTGTGTGTACTTCACTATCGGTATGACCATGGACAATGTGCCAAATATTGAATTTAAATTTTTGCCAGCTAACCATGCTGAAGGTGATATTTTTAAAAAAATCTGTCAAGACAACACTGGCATCACTAGATTCTGTCCAGTTATCAACCACTTTGAAGAATCACCTTGCAAACTGTTTACAATATATGTCTTTTTTATGGTGGGTTTAAACACTTTGCCAATTAACGTATATAATCAACAGCATTTTTAAAGTGGATGCTGCACTAAACACTTATTCCTAGTTACCACACGGAGGTGGAATGACGGTTTTAATTATCCTGTATTCTTAAAGTATAAGCTTCACAGATACGTAAACCAAGATTGACTTTATAATGAAATGTTATTTAGTAATGAAAATATTTTTAAGCCACACTTAGCATCTCAAAGATCCACAAAGAAATAAAAAGGATGGCAGAATTCTTAAGACAGGGCTAATCAGTTGGCACTGAGAAAATGACATGAAGACTGATAATAATGGATGTGTGGGACTGAGTCAAATCTTGGTTTAGTTTCTTATTTGATCTGTCTGTTTATCCACTGAAGGAATTCAATGATGCTAACTTGCAACTGCTTGAATATTAAGATATATTTGATTCCAATTAACCACTTGGAATGTCAGACTATAGTCTTATGGTTGCTGTTCAGTGCAATTGGTATCAATTTATAGCTGAAAGGTTGCATTTTATGAGAAATAATTTAATTTATGACTGTTCTAAAGTGTGAATGAAATCTGTTGAATACAAATAAGTCAAAGGATGTCAAAATATGCTGAAAATTGTCAAAACAATCTGGTATAGGTGGAGGTAGTTATTTAAAATTATTTCATTTCTGCAAATGAGTCCTCATGAAGATCTTACTCAAAGGCACAACTATTTCCATCTACAGTTCCCATATTTGTTGCATGTAGTGACTATTGCAATCCTCCATTCTATTATCTACTTCAACAATATTTTTATCATAATCTCAGAAGAATTCATTGCTTGCTTTTTTCTTCTTGTCATCACTACTTCTTCCAGAAGCCTGTTCAGTCCTTTAAATCCAGATGCTCTTTAAATATGGAAATTGTACCCTGGTTTCATATTTTGCGGATTTTTCCTTTCCTCCTTGGTCACAATTCTCCACCTGAGAGGACTCTTACCCTTATCTAGCCAGCATAATTGAAGCTAGCTAACCAAGAGATTTCTGAAAGGATGCTCTAAATTCATCCAGGGTACAAGAATTGTCAGGCCACTGTCTTTCTTAATGTTTATAGAATGGATTCCAAACTGAAGAAAAACTCAACAAAATTGGAACAGTTTCATAAAAATAAAAGACTTGGAAACTGGATGGGAATTGAAAAGCTGTAATTATTGAATATTCTTCTTTAAACCAAGATACAAAATACAGAGCTGTTATCAACAAAAGAACAAGTTTGATCAAATTGAAATTAATGGCTGTTTCTAATTAAAAGACAGCATTCAAACAGTATCAAATCATTGTATTGATAACTGATAATTGAAAATAGATGATCAGTTTAATGTGAGTGAAAATAATTTCTTTTGGCTGAGCACTATTTCATTGATCCTTGTATTGTCATTAAAAGTAATTATTGCAGAAGTATTATAACATTGACTATCACCAGAAGTTTGATATTTACTTTTATTTTGATTACAAAATGCAAAGGACCTGTCAAAATTCCTTAATTATGGCACATTTAAGACTTATAATGTAGTATTACAGGTACTATGTAACAGATGAGAAATAATCTTTATTTACAAAGGTCAGTTTCCTGCTGTTTTCTTTAAAACTCTATATGTGAAGGCAGTTCTACCAACCATCTTCTTGTCTTTTTGTTGTTGTTCAGGATCTGGTTGTCACAGTAACAGTATTGTGATAAGCAGGTATCTACCAATACTCCAAGGGGGTCTTAATAGGATTGAACCAAGGGATCAAGTGGCTAATTTCCTGTTTTAGGTTATTACAAAGCAATGAGCAACTCATTATACAGTTTCTGAATTCAGCTGCCATTAATAATTAGAAAAAAAAATGATTGGATCTTGAACTGGACCTTTAATACAAAATAAGGAATTGAAGAAAACACAGAAAGGAAAATAGGCTGAAAAAGTTGAAATAATGTCCACATACTTCACAGTTACTGATCCCTTTCACAGACACAAATTTTCCACTTCAAAGTGAGGACTTTGTTTATTAAGAACAATACAGCATGTCACATTAAAAGCTTTGCTTCTCTTGATGATATGGGACATCGGATGTTTGCTGCACTGATCTTTGCAAAAGAATAATCCCAGGATTATTAATTCAACAGATGTCACATACTTTAAACAGAAAACAAAAGCTTTTAACAAAATGAAAAGCAAGAGTCTGTCAACAGGAGGAGCAGAGTTCTGCTTTGACAAAAAAAAAGTTTAATCATAGTTTACATTGAACTCTAAACTAATTTTCAAGTCATTAATCTATCACTTTAAGTAGGCATATTGAGTAAAGACATTACATAATGGAAATAAGTAAAATATCCCAAAGGGTTTCAGACATCAAACAAATTATCGTTCGAGATATTATCCATTTGTAACATAAACATCAAGCATAAAAATTAAGTATATGTATAAAAGAGTTTAGCGGATTTTCAAAAAAAAATTGAGTACTTAAAAGGTTAACAGGAAAAGAATATGATAAGATAGTAGATTTTTATTTGGGAGTTTTCACTGACTCATTAAACTATGTACACATCAAAATTCCTTGCACTTCTGATAGATTTTCTTAGAAATTAAATGGAAGGGATTAACTAAGTATTTGAACCTAAATCTTGCTTCTGGGGAATATATTCTATTGATACTCAAATACTATAGCACATCTTCAGTTTTACTAATCAGAAACTTAATATTCTGATCATTGACAAATCACAATAATGCATTCATAGCATAATAGGTGCTCTCGAGTCAACTTCCAGCATACAGTAAATTTTCATGAAAGATAAGAGCAAACATGATAAAATCTGTGTTTTCAGATAAAGTAGAAGGCATTTCCAACACCGTGGTACTCATAAAAAGTTATAAAGCCATACTCATAGATTTCTTTATGTTACAAATGTGGTTGATTTGTATTTTTTTATCAACTTTCTTTAATAATGTGTTTTAAGTAGAGTTTTTAAAATGACATCACTCAGACTTCATCACTATGACAATGGTTAACATAATGATGCTGCTATCCTTTCCAGTTGCTCTCCCAAACCACCCTCATATCCCTACTTCCCACCCACACAACTACACTAGTATTTTAACAAAACAACATAAAGGAATTTTCAATCATATAGTCAGTTCTGTTAGATTCATTTTCACAGTCTAAAAACTCCATTGCTTGCACTACCACACATGTCCAACATGGCATTGAAAATATTGCCGAAACATCAGGAACGATGCAATAAGATTTGACATTTACAGAAGGTAATAAGAAGTACATTTCATGGTGCTCTATGAATTAAGGAAGTTTGGCATGTGTGGATGAATAACGATAAGCTAGTGCAATTGAAATTTTTAGAATG
>NC_057716.1:68972429-68991912 GCF_004010195.1 Chiloscyllium plagiosum | reverse complement strand
GGCTCCTTCAGCGATCGGGGATGATAACACTGGCAGCAGCAGACTCTTCAAGATGGCAGCACCAGCAAGGCGACATCTGCAACCAAATTGGGATCCATGGCCTGGTGGTAGCTTGACCTGGCAATGAACTCTTGGTTGAAGGTGAGCGTGGGTGTTGTGGCATCAGCAAAGTTGACCCAGTGGCAAAGAGATGACTCCCAAAATGGGGCGACTCTGATGTTGGTTGGTCTGGCACTGGTGGTGGCGAGGTGGTGGAGGTTGGGTGCCAGCATGGATGACACGACTGGTATTCTGAACTGTTTACTTTTTTTGTTTTTCTAATTTATCTCTATGACCTTTAACACTGGACTATTTATGTCTTTACTTTTCTAATTTATTTTGCTTCTCAAGAATTTGATCTTGAATATCTGTACCTAGGTACCTCATACCTCAGATAGCGCTGTAATGCAGTGACTGTAAACTTTTCACTATACTCATTTGAGTAGACATGACAATAAAACTAATTCAAATTCAATTAACATACAGGGAAATCCAGGTGTACAGGTCTACAGTTCACTGAAAGTGACAACACAAGCGAATAAGGTGGTCAAGAAGGCATATGGAATGCTGCCTTCATCACTCGGGGCATGGACTATAAAAATTGATAAGTTATGTTGCAATTGTATAGAACTTTTGTTTAGCCATGTTTGGAATGTTGCATATAAATTTGGTCGCCGCACTAACAGAATGATGTGGTAGCTTTAGAGTGGATACAGAAACATTTTACCAGGATGTTGGACAAACTTGGTTTATTTTCACTTGAATGTTGGAGGCTGAGGAACAACCTGATATAAGTTTATAAAATTATGGGGGGCTTGGATAGAATGGATAGTCACTCTCTTTTTCCCAGTGTAAAGATATCAATTACTAGAGGATGTAGGCTAAAGTTAAAATGGGGCAAGTTTAAAAGAGATGGGAGAGGTAGGTTATTTACACAGAGGGTGGTAAGTGCCTGGAATGTACTGCCAGAGGAGGTGGTGGAAGCAGATACAATAGCAACAGTTGAGAGGCATCTCTTCAGATACTGTACACAAATAGGCAGGGAATAGAGGGATCAGACCGCCCAGAGGCAAAAGGTTTATAGTTTAGAAATATGTCATGTGTCAATACAGGCTTGGTGGGCAGAGGGCATGTTCGTTCTGTACTGTTTTTTGTTCTTTGTTCTTTGTCTTATATCTTGCAATTCAATGGACAACAGATTCATTACTCACCCATTAGCAATTAAGGCTCATGCCAAACAATTAGGTGTTCACAATTCGGTGTTCCACTGCAATCTGAAACATTGCCTGATGCTCCTAACATTCTTCATCCATCTTGCAGGACAAGTTCGCACATAAGGAAGGAGCAGCAGTAAACCACTCAGGGACAGAGGTATTACACTTCCTACTGGAGGAGTCTCATAGGGATGACAGTGATTTATGCCTCTGCATTCAACATTAATGAAAGACTTTCAGGACAATGATGTCTTCTTGCCTTATTCATGTTTGCAAGCTGGCATGAAATATAAACTGCAGATGGTGTGTCCTTTTACTCTATGATTCACCTCAAGAGCCTCACCAATCCCTTCTACAGTTTTGCTTTCACATATACAGAGGAACAACCTACACAAGCAGTTTTCTATATATTCACTTAGCTGTGTGGCTATCGTGAGACATTTTACTATGATGCGGTCAAAGTATATTTTGTAAAATTTCTCTGTCAACAAAGGCTCTTCCATTTTGAGGCACCTTTATACTTTCCATTTTGATGCACCTCTGGAGCCTTCTAGCAGCAAAGTCTACACACCATCCTTAATTGGACTAGGCTCCTCTTAATTAGCCAGCTCCTCAAATTATCTCCTCCAAGGTTCATCCAGAAGCGCCTCCAGGTTTGCAGTCTTGAATTCAGCCAGATGTTGGGATCAGAATCCTACCACTAAAGTTTAGCTGACAGAATGTGTAAAGTTGTTATATATCCTCACTGGATATCCACTAAAGCTACCAGAAAAAAAAGTAAGAGTTGGCTCATTTTGTTGTTAAGTCATTTTTTAATCTTAACTACGGACAAGTATCTTTTCTCTGGCATTAATTATTTTTAAAGTAAAGCTAAACATGTAAATAATAACTTTCATATTTCTCTCTTATACCCATCTTCTTCCACCCTTTTTGTTTTACTTTCTGCATTTGAAATGAAAATCAATTAACTACATATGCTGTTTCAGAGTTGTGTGGCTTAGTAAGAATTCCTCAGTTTGATTTGTTAAGAAAATAAATGGTTCTTTTCATTGTTTACACAGTTCCATTTTCATCTCACTATTTTGAATATCTAATTACAGTAACATCTAATGCAAAAGCTTAAAGAAATCTGTGGGAACTGTAAGTACAAAGAATGGCTGATACCATGATTCACCACTCCTTTAAATCTGAAGCATTGCTTCCTTTGTTATTTGACTTATTCTTCAATATACAAAGCAAATATATATTAGAACTTCAATCATTTACAACCTCATTGTTTATAACCTCTGAACAAGTTAGATCTAATAACCAGAATTATAGGAAAATTTAAATTTGATCATAGATACAGTCAACTGTATAGCTTTCTCCAGGTGCTTTCAAAACATACACCATAATAAAAAATGAATTTTACACTATGTCATAAATTTCTGATGTATGTCTGCCTTGTTATACTATTAATGTAGCTAAATACACTAAAATCTCTCACAAGGGTTTTTGCAAAGTGTAATGTCATTGATATAGGTCCTAGATTCTAGGACACTTTAATGGACTCATTAATGAGCTAATGAACCTCGAGACATCTGTAGCAGAAGGCATATGGCTCGAGGTTCATTATGGCTAAGCATTCACTCTAAGGTTCAACCACAGTAAGACTGGTGAAATAAAAGTAACCTATTAAGCATGACCTTTTCAATAGCATACACTGTTCATACTAAATACTTGTACTATCTACTGAATATTATTCTGTAGCTAATCATATAACCTTTGCTGAAAAAAGATACACACACAAAAACACACGCATGAACAAAGTGTTTAAAGATGCCACTGGAAATAAGTAAGTTCCTTTGATGTTTATTAACGTTTGTTATTTACTTCAAAATGGAATGGAATTTCTATATATTTATTATCTTTTTCATATAGTAAGTCCATCTTTTCCCCTTTGGTTGAAAAAGATGTTGACAAGGATGTTATTAAAGCTAAGGGATTGCTTATAGAAAATCCAGGTAAGTCATGAAATAAGTATATTAATAATAACTAAGGGAGTTCATAAAAATACATTCTCAAGCTACATCGCTCTTGAATGAAATTCAATAGCTCTGAAGTAGTAGCAATCTGTATATCTAAACCTTCTGTGGTTACATATGAAGTCTTGCAATGTACCCGGTGGATTTTCAGTGAGCTAAAGGTTAATGTCTAAGATAGCATTGAATCTAACTTTTAAAATAGAAAGCATTTTTAAATGGGATCTATAAATATACAAAATTATCCATGATACTACTACTATTATGGAGTAATAAATTAACTAGAAGGCTAAACAAAAGCAACTGTATTTTTAGATGTGTGTCATTTACAGAGTTATGTGCTATTGAAAGAAATTTAAAGGATGTCAGCGCATTAAGGTCCATAATGATTCCATTTCACTGGGGAATAAAATGGATGGTGATTTTCCTAACCACCTCCTGCCTGCACTGCTGAACAGAAACAATGCATGCTTGGTTTGCTGAGACTGAAAAATTATGCTATTTCTTTAACATTATTTCCATTAATTCCTATTAACATATCCCAGGAGCACTCCAACTGCAGCTCCACCCCTTCCTGATGTTAAGCACCAGAATTCAAGAAGAAATGGGGGCACAGCAGATTTGGTTTCTGTGTGCTGAGACTGAATCCAATGTTATGTATTCAATGAAGTAGCAATCAAATTTAGGGAATGCTCAAGAAGCTAAAGTTGAAGAATGACAATATCTTGGTGGGCTGTGGGGATGAAAAATATTGCAGCATTGCAAAACCATGGAGAAATTTGAATACAAGTACAGGGATTTTAAAACTGAGGCATTGTTTAACTGGAAGCCTTTGTATGTCAAAAGCATAGGGGTCTCATGCATGAGTCAGGACTAAAGACATTGATTAAAAAGAAACTGCTCATCTATTGATCGATTTTGGATACGTTAGACAGGTTAATTGAATTGAATTGAATTTATTGTCATGTGTAACAAGGCACAGTGAAAAGCTTTGTCTTGCGAGCAATACAGGCAGATCACAGAGTTAAGTAGCATAAACAAGTAAATAATAGGTAACCAACAGCAAAAACTAAAACACAGGTCCAGTTGAATGTTAAGAGTTTGTGGGTTCATTCAGTATTCTAAAAATAGTAGGGTAGAAACTGTTTTGAAACTGGCTGGTACGTGTGTTCAGTCTTCTGTACCTTTTCCCCGATGGTAGAGGTTGTAGAAAAACATTGTCAGGGTGAAAAGCATCTTTGAGAATGCTGGCGGCTTTTCATTGACAACGGGCCTGGTAGATGGATTCTATAGATGGGAGGTTGGCCTTTGTGATTGTCTGGGTGGAGTTCACTACTCTCTGTAACCATCTCCGATCTTGAATGGTACAGTTGCCATATCAGGTAGTGATATATCCAGACAGAATGCTCATGTTGGCGCACCTATCAAAGTTGGCAAGGGTATTTGCTGTCATGCCAAATTTCTTCAGCTGCTTGAGGAAGAAGAGACGTTGTTGGGCTTTTGTAACCAGTGCGTCCATATGAAGAGTCGAAGAAAATTTGTTGTGGATGACCACTCTGAGGAGCTTGATACTCTCCACTCTCCACTCTCTGTGCTGTTAATGTGTAGGGGGGCATGAGTAACATCCTGCTGAAAGTCACTAATGATTTCCTTGATTTTGCTGGCATTGAAAGCTAGTTTGTTCTCAGTGCACCATTCTTCCAGGTCTTCCACCTCCAGTCTGTAGTCTGTTTCGTCGCCATCTGAGATTCGGCCGACTATGATGGTGTCATCAGTGAACTTGTGAATGGCATTAGGTATTTGGTGATGCAGTAGTGGCTGAGTATGCACCTCTGGGGTTTTGCAGTGTTGAGTGTTAGTGAAGATGAAATATTGTCCTCTATCTTCACCAATTGCGGCCTGTGGGTCAGGAAACTGATTTCTTTATTTACATATAAACCTCCATCCTCCATAAACACCAATTTATTAAATTACTATCAAGTTATGATCATCTTAGAACTGAGCACATCATCCAGACTTTTAGACACTTCCTGTATGTTTGGTCTCACTTTCCATCATTGCCCTTTAGAGTATTTTGGAATGATGGTGATATGAAAAATGTTATACAGGTTCATGAGTTTGTCACCAAGAGGTGATATTGTGGCTTGGAATTAGGACAGTTTAGTAGAATGAAAAAATACACAAAAACCCATTAGTTTGCAAACAACATGGGCTCCTTACAAAACCATCAATGACTTCTCCACAGGTGCTGCAATTTGGGTAGCATTAAGCATAAAACAAGGAAATCACGAATACTATTCATAACTACTTGATTAGCCATAGCTTTTATTTACCCACAGCTACATATGTGCCAATAAATTATAATTGGAGTTATTAATAAATGAACACCGAACACATATCTGGTGTTCTGCAATTTTAGTAGCATATTTGAACTTACTTAAAATAAATCAATTGAAATTAGTCTTAAGTTAGTGAGTAAATTAATAGCACATAAATGCATTAAGTAATGACTGCGATTTTGGAGATACCCGTTATATTCTTCAAGCTTCATTCCATTCTGTTTATGACATGTTGTTGCAAAATATATTGTTACAATCAATTCAAAAGACCTTCTCATCCTATTTAGGCATAGATGAAAATATCAAATGATGTGGATATAGACAAAGGCTATTAGCAATTTTATATTCTCTTGTGTGCATACTTGAAGTAATCTAAAATTAAATACTTATTGTTAATGTTGGAAAACATTTGAAACCTTTCCAGATATAATGTGAGATATTCAAAGTTTGTGCGAAGATTTGTAGCTCGGGTGCTCATTATGGTTCTGTTCGCCGAGCTGGAAGTTTTTGTTGCAACAAAAACTTCCAGCTCGGCGAACAGAACCACAATAATGTGAGATATCTCTTCAACAATTTAAACGTAATATCCTTAAGGTTAAAATGTCAACTAATCAATAAGAGTACAGACAATTACATGCAGAATGATTGAAGAATCATTGAATGCCTCTTTCAAAACCACAAGGTTAGTTGCAAATACTGATTCTGATCTCATCGTGGTAGGAGTTGTTTTTAATCCTATTAAGAGGTCAGCCTGAGACCTGCTGGGTGTTGGACTAGCAAAGAGAAAATTTGAAACAAAAGTGAGCCCAGTCCATTTCAGCAGTTTATCATTTAAAAATGATTGGCAGAGGAGTAAATCCCAGTAATTAAACTACGCACCATCTTATTTTCAGATTTTGTTAAAGTGAGGACAGCATTGAATATGATTAATTTAAATTAGCATCAGAGATTTCTACAGATGCTAATATTATCTTTATCGTGAACATCTTTTTCAGTGGCAACAAAGTCCTGATAAGCTCTTAGTTTAAAATGTTTATGCAAAAAATTAATTTTCATAATGAGCCTGAAAATTCAGGAAATATTCAGCAGATCCCATTGCATTTGTCGAGACAAAAACAGAATCAACATTTCAGGTTGATGATCTTTCAGATGAAAGATCAGAGTCCTGAGTTTTTTTATTATATTTTATGTGTACTACATATGTATTTATTTAATTGCTTAACTTTATTTTTCTCATGTTTATATAGAAGCCAGGGCCCAAGTTTAAAGTAGATTCATGCCAATAATGAAGAAAACAGTTGCAACATTTCAGAATTCTGGGGAGAATGCAGTCACAATGAATACAATCTCAAAGTGCCTCAAAATAGGCCTTTGGTAAACTGGTTAGTAATCAATAAGCCTGACAAATACCACTGTCTGTGCTGGGGATCATGTCCATCTCTGCTAGCGCTGGATATAATATCAGTGCCACAGGTACATTATAAGCTATTTCACATATTCATACATATTATGCCAACTCTTATATATTCTTCCTGCACTTTCACCACATGAAGATTTCTGTCACATAACTGGGTTTTGGCTTGCAAATCCTTGAAAGTAGTTATTTGGGGTTGAAATAAGACCAGGCACTAATAACTAAGATGTGGCTACTGCCACAATTGAGTGTGCAAAGAGACAAATAGTTGCTCCTGAGAGCTCCACACCTTCACTTGTAAATCCCATGCTCAATTAAATATGGTATGTGTCCTTGCTGAGATTAATGAGACAGTAGAAATCCATTCCCACATTTTGTGGTTTGTTGTGCTGTTCACTATATCACTTCAGTTTTCACATTATCTGTTGTCAATCCAGTAAAGTTTCAGATCCTCACAGTTGTTTGAACAATCAGCGACTATTCTCCCTTGCGAAAACATGCTCTCTTTGTGAATTCCACTGAATTCAAGGTATTATTATTCAAAATGGAATGCAGCACTTAAGTTGATGCTCTGCCCAAGATTTGGTAATCCAAAACCTAAGCCTGACATGGGCTCTTGTGCCCATCCAGAAGTTCGCAAGCCTTGACTTTTAGCAGCCTATACTCAAATTGTCTGAACTTAATTAGTGAATTGAATTGCTTTGGTAGAGAGTTTGCATTGCTAATCAGGGAAAGAGTAACTCTACTTGGATGGATTTTGCAATAGTTTGATTTGGAAATACACTGTCACATTTGTAGTGATTGTAACGAGGTCAGCCAGAGTATGAGTTCCCTGATTGGGGTGTTAAGCTGGTCTAATCAGGGAGTGCAGGCTGACAGATAAGAATACAAGTGTCAGACTTCCTGTTCACTGTGACAGCTGTCTTTGAGGCAGCTGGATCAAAGTCAAGGACTCTTCACAGGGAAGTAAAGGCTGACTTGGAGATAGGATGCTCGCCTCTGTGGAGGTATTTTAACATGAATGGGCTTTTGTCAGACTTTTGGTTCACCACCTAAAAAATCTCCGATTGTTTATTAAAGGCTAGAAGGTAGTCCAGAAGTAATTGGTTTAATTGCAATGATTTCTATGAGCAAAGATCTAAACTTCAGCCTCTGCTGAGACAAAGACTAAAAACAGATGAAGGAGACAGCAGTATTATGGTGATATCATAAGATTAGTAATTAGACCTTGGATAATGCTCTGAGAACATGGTTTTAAAAATACTAGAAAAATAATGGAATTTAAAGTTAATTAAACGTGATCTGGAATTAAAAAGAAAAACTGTCCTAATAGTGATCACATAACAACTGCTGATTGCCATTAAAAAAAACCCATCTGTTTCACTGATGTCCTTCAGGGAAGGAAACTTATCATCCTTATCTGGTCTGGCCTATGTAAGACTTCTGACCCACAGTAATGTGATTGACTTTGGACTGTCCTCTGGGAATTTGGAATGGACAATATATGGTGGCCTAACTCACATCCCAAGATCACATAAAACAAGTCATCATTTTGTTCATGTAATATTATCATTTTCTCAAATGAAATGGAAAATCTAGATTGGAGAATAACTAACAACATGTTTCATCAAATAAAAAGTAAATCTGAAGTTAGATGTATTTTTGTTTTCCTTTTCTGTTCTAATTCCTCACTAGTATTTATGCAAAAGTTCCAGCAGATTCCTAAGGCTGAGAAGCTTTAGGATACGACTCACTGAAGATTGTTGCCTAAATTATGAATTCTCATAGATATGCTTAAAGTTAAAAACAGTGGTTATATTAAGTTATTTTTTACCTTCAGGTGGACCAGATTGACCAGGAAGAGAGAAAAAAAACAAGGCAATATTGATGAAGCAGCCTTGGGGCTTGAGCCTGTGGCTATTGATTTTGCGATAAAGGAAGACTGGAGTCACTTGACTGTTTACTACAATCTCAGAAATTTCAAGCCTACCATAGAAGATTGGAATGCAACTTTAGTTTTTTAACATAAGCACATTGAATATTAAGAAAGGAAAATGCATACTTCATTGTAATCAAGAGAATTTGAAATTTCCTTGAATTGAATTTTAAGTGTAAGCTTTTAGAATCCATTTTAATTTGCTCTATTTCATTGCAATGAATATTAAGGCATTTGAACCACTTCAGGGAGCTAACATTGGGTTAATCCCTTAATCCTTTGAAAACCAATTTTGTTCACATGAAAAGGAGACATTTAACTTCTACTCATTAATTTTCTGCCTTGGAGATACTGTGATTCTGAAGATTACATTCATTGAAGGCACCCTATTGTCTACAAAGTGCTGGCTATGTCATGGCTACTGAACGATTACATGAGAATAGGGATGTTTTTAAGCAGATGTTAAGACACTCAACACTTAATGCCCTTGCTATTTAGCTCCTCTGTTCTTATTTCCTGATTTTTGTGAAATTGATTTTAGTGGGCTCATTTTCATCATTGGGTATGTTTGAAATAGACTACAATTATATAACCCTAGAGAAGAAACACATTTTTGCATTGTCAATTAGGCACAAAGCTCAAAGGCTAATTTTGCAATCATATAATTATTCTTACATTTTAAATTAACTGTAATCGAAGAGCAGGGTCTCATTACATTCATATTGTAATAAATTTATAGTTCCTCAAAGTTTTACTTTACTGAAAATTAAATCCTTCTAAAATGAACTTAACAAGAGGAATTAAAATTATATTCAAATGTTTAATATACCATAAATCATATATATATATATATATAATGATCCAGGACTTTCAGTGCCAAAGTTCTGGATTTTTTACATGTAGTCATCATTTAAATCATCTCTCATAACAACTGAAGCGCACTCCAGAAATGTATGTTTTACTTATCTGACACCTTAAGTTGATACATGCGATCAAGTAGGTGGTATGCGTTAGTAATTGTAATCTGAAAGACTTACAAATTCAAGGAGAAATATTTAGGCTGAATACTGAATGAGCTGTTAAACGTAGATTTTAAAAATACTGTCTTCCCAGCAAATGTTCTTTGGTGTTTTCAAGTTGACAAAATGTGCATTGAAATTTTCAGTACATTAGTTCCCTTCCCTGAGATTTAAATTGTTCACTATTGTTGACAGTATTTCATTAATGGAAACAATAACCTCAACATAACTGTAACATTCAACTGATTGCACACTGTAACATTTGCTCTAAAATTGTTGCTCTCATATTCTAGCAATGTGTTCAGTCACATGCAGTAAGATGAAAAATTTGTTCGCAATTGAAAGGCAGTTAACTTTGTAGCATAATCACTCAAGTTTGTGAGGTGTTTTCCCTCATGAGTAGGGTATCAACTAATATCAGGTAAAGCATCACTTAACTTATGTTTTTCATCTGAGATGCTGATGTTATATTTAGATTCAATGCTAACAAATGGTGTCTTCAGCGCTTTGCAAAAATAACACGTTTCTTGTGATGATTGGTAAACCGTGATTCACAGTGATCATTGGTCTTTTAAAACAAAAACAGAAAATGCTGGACGAAATCAACAAATAGAGCTCATCCAACTGAAGAAGAGTCATATTGGACTGATAATATTAAATGTTTCTGTCTCCACAGGTGTTGCCAGACCTAATGAGTTGCTCGAATTTCTGTTTTATTTCATATCTTTTGCATCAACAGTATTTTCCCTTTCATTTGACTGATGCCTTTATTTTAGTCATAAAAATGGGCGGATATCATGGGGGTTGTTTGCTTTCCAGTAATCATTATTTTTGCAAATATTTTATCTCCTGGCATAACTGGTGTAGCTGTAAAGTTCATATTTCCCTCTTTCTCCTTAAGTTTATTCTAATGCATTTCTTGTTCTTTGTGGACATGTTGACCATTACCTCCATGGAGTAGCACAAGAAGAAATGTACAAATAGGATGTGCAACGATGACTGTACCTGCAGGCTTTCCAGCAATCGAGTGAGGAGATACTCTATAAACACAATCAAAGCAATTCAACAAGTCCTTCCACTAATTGCTCTCAGATGTAGTTGTATTACTTTTTCGAAAGGATGCGTAAACTTCTTGATTCCTCTGTTAGGTCATGGGTGAAATGTTTTAATTAACGAAATCTAGGTGGTTTGCAAATTTACCAAATTCATCTTTGTTGAATGACTATCCATTGTCATGTTAAAGGATTCCAAACCAGACTAAAATCTGTTCAAATTATAGGATGACAGCTTTTCTGAAGTTGATGTAACTATTTTCATGACTGGAAATCTGCTATAGTTATCAGGGACAACAGGCAGGTATTCCCTAGTGGGAAAATCTGCAAAATCAATTCTAAACTCAATCCACGGTTCTGAATTTAAATCAGACATTTTGAAAGGATTACAAAGGGCAGTGGTTGTGGTTGTTTGACCCAGCCAGCACTAATAGGTCATGTATTCAACCATGTGGTGAATTCCTGAGCACCATCCATTTTCCCTGAAGAGTTGTTTGATTTTAAAATTCCATGGTAATTTTCATATGTGATATTGACAATACATTTCCTCAATTATTATGAAATGAGGCCAAGTTTTGATTTGACATGTGGAAAGAGGTAATTAGAATGATAAGCTCATTTTGAACATTATGTAGATCTGGTAGTCTGTGACCTTTTGTAGATGCTTTCTCAATCACAGCTGATGTGGTATGTTGTTCACTTTATGTTCATCAATGAAATTCATACCACAGTGGGTTCTTAAGTTAGATATCTTGGAGGTTTACTAACTTTTCACTAACTATTCACAAATCTACAATAACAAAGATTTGCACACAATGAGTGGAATATTGCCTTCCATGGTGTGTATGAGCACCAGTGAGAAAGATGGGAAAATACTGAGGGCAGAACCTTATAGAAGTCTGGGCAACATTGGCTATGGTGCGATATGTGGTGGAGTTATGTGATGTTATGGATTTTGGTAGAAGGAATAGTGGCATAGACTATTTTATAAAATAGGAAGATGCTTGAGAAATCTGAAGCACAAAGGAACTTAGGAGTTCTACTTCAGGATTCTCTTAAGGTTAACATTCAGTTGGCAGTTAGTAAGATAAATGCAATGTTAATATTCATTTGGAGAGGGCTAGAAAACAAGAGAAGAGATGTACTGCCGAGGCTGGATAAAACTCTGGTCAGACTGTATTTGGAATTTTGGGAACTGTTTTGGATCCTGTATCTAAGAAAGGATGTGTGCTGGAGGGAGACACTGGAGGTTTACAAGAATAATTCCAGGAATAAAAGGCTTGTCATATGAGGAGTGGTTGAGGACCTGGTATGTACTTGGTGGAATTTAGAAGGATGAGAGGGGGATATGATTGAAATTTACACAATACTGAGAGGCCTGGATAGCGTGGATATGGAGCAGATGTTTCCACTAGTAGGAGGGACCAGGACCTGAGTGTACAGCCTCCAATGAAGGGACGACCCTTTAAAACTGAGATGAGGAGGAATTTTTTTTAGGAGAAAGTGAGGACTGCAGATTCTGGAGATCAGAGCTGAAAAATGTGTTGCTGGAAAAGCGCAGCAGGTCAGGCAGCATCCAAGGAGCAGGAGAATCGACGTTTCGGGCATAAGCCCTTCTTCAGGAATTTGTTTTAGCCTGATGGTGATGAATCTGTGGAACTCATTGCTGCAGGAGGCTGTGGAGGCCAAGTCATTGAATGTGCTTAAGACAAAGATAAATAGGTTCTTGGTTAGTATGGAGGGAAGGCAAGAGATTGGGGTTGAGAAATATCAACCATGATTGAATTGTAAAGCAGACACAAATGTCCTAATCCCACTCCCAGATCTTATGGTATTTATGGTTTGACAATTTGACAAAGCACATCTTGACATCAAGATCATCTCGCTATGTGTTTTATGTTGTTCACAAGCCCATGGCAAGATTCTCGCTAGGAAATGGTGAGATGTCGATTCACAGGATTAATGTTTCATAAATGCCATACTAATGCCACAATGTGTACCATTAATATTCAGATTCCTATGGTAACAACTCACTACACAAGCTAGATATTGGGTAAACTCCTCAAGGTAACCAGAGCAAGCACTTGGCGGATTCTGCTCACTGCTTGTTCTTACAACCACGGTACTAGACACTGGGCAACAACATTGCAGGGCCTGACAACTGCTGTATGCACCCCCTCCTCCACAGACATTAGTATCTTGTGTCTGGCATCCCATCATGACCATCATAACACCTCTCCAATACACGGACAGCATGCTCTGAAAAGTCTCTTGCACAAAGAGACTGACAACCAACTCACAGAATGCAGGTTGTAGTTTAATAATGCTTGCTTTACCTTTACTTCCATGTTCTTAGCATTCCTGCCTTGTCTTGCCAATTAGAATAGTTACAGAAACAATCAGCTTGCCTTGCTGCTAAGCAGTCCTTAGTCTAGGGAGGCTAGTAGGCTTGTTTTTCTGTCTGGTTGTGTGCTATGTCAATCTCACAACTGATCCACATGTTTTTGTAGTAAATACACTGTTTGTGCAGCAAGCAGGCAGCTTTGTCTCAAAGGCTTCGTGAAAGAGTCCTCACTGAAGTCCATTGACGCTTCTGGCTGTCAGGGAGGAGGTCCTGATACATAAGATAAGGCCTATACCCCTAAAATAGTTCTGGGGATTGTCCATGGTCAGGCGTCTGGTCAGGGTGTTCACAGTCAAGTGGTCCATGGCTTTGCAGCCCATGTCATTAGTCATGGACTATCTGTTACCTCCGTAGCAGCAAGTCCTGGAGATAAACTAACATTGCCTGTGTCATACATTTGCAGCAGTCAGGTGTTTGGGCATATCTTGCTTAGGTCTGACCTGTAAAGGAGGCTTTGTGGGTGTGTCACAGTGAATCCATTCACCCCGCAGAAACAAAGGGGGATGAGGGAGGGGAATTGCAGATATTTCTGCAGACCAAACTTTAGTAGATTAAGTTTTGGGACTGGGGGCTTCAGGCTATGGGTAAGGGCACAATCCAATTATGAAGGGGGCAGTAGGATTGCAAGCAGCAATTACTATAAAATATGGTTGGGAGGATATAATGTGGAAGGGATGGGTTATCCACTGTCAGGAACAACCCAGCTTCAAACGGTTGGTGAGTGTGCAGTGAATGACCACATATGACATGGTCATCTTACATACCAGGGCTGAGACAATGGGGGACGTTAGGCAGATGTAGGCACAAGTAGATGGGTTGGTTTGGGACTTAGAGAAGAGTGAAGTCACTGAACTCAAAGCATTCACTCTGTTTTTCTCCCTTCAGATGCTATCAGACCTGTTGCATTTCTACAGCACTTGCTAGTTTTGCTTCAGATTTTCAGCATCCGCAGTTCTTTAGTTTTATTTTCTGCTAGGAAGGATATGGATGTTCACCTAGGACTTGACATCACTGGTAGACAAGACTTGATCAGTAGCTTGACTAATACCAATCCAAAAGATAGGTGGCAGTGAATCTATCCAAAATACGTTGGTAGAAGGGTAACCACCATTTTAATTAGTGAGTAACAAAGGAAAGAAAAATCAGGATCGGAAGATTTAATTTAACAACAGTGGGCACAGCCTGATAAAATCTTCAGTTCAACAAAAGCCACAACTATCTGAGGAGCAAAAAGAGTAAGAAAACAAGCCAGTTAAAAAAACTGAATGCATTTAAAAAATTTCCAACAGCTTGAAAGCAGACAGAGCCTGCTAGTTCTGGTGAACACGGCAGAAGAGCAGTAGAATGCTGTAGGAGTCCAAGTAATGCCAAGCCTGCCTGTAAAAGCTGAACTCAGCTACAATTATTAAAAATATTGAATTCCTGATATGTCTCTTTTAGAGATGTTCCAAACAAACGAGGACCTCACAGTGAAAAGAGCTGACAAGATAGTGGTGGAAGCTGAAATTTGAAAATAGAACAAGAAAATTATAGGAATAACAAGCTAGCCTAACTCCAAAGGCTTGTCAGCCTCTGATTACTTTTTAAAGTGCAAAAACATCAAATGATAGACCAATGCAAATCATCTTTTAATTCCTTTGAGGTTAGAAGTTATTGTCGCAGTTGTGGAGTTAAAAAGAAGCAGCATAAACAACAAAAACAGGCTGATTCTTACACCTCTTTGACTAAGTGTCAGTTTCGTTGAGTTTCATGAGAGTTTCTGTTTCTGATGCCCACTGAGATCTTTTCCTATATCATACCAAACTTACTTGATTAACTATCTACCTTGCCCCTGTGGTGTCCATCTTATCTAACTCTAGCTCCATTGTATTACTCACTGTACACAAAACAATTCAACACTGCCAGAGTATTCTGGAATGGACTGCTGTCCTTGGTAACATTGCCATCTTTAAATGGCTGCTTTGCATAGTTAGTCCAGAACTGAACTTCACATTTTCTGATATTTATCCTGAATGTGGCAGAGAAGGGAAATTTGGTGCCTCCTTATACGGGCAAATACCTAGAGGTCCTGGTGGATAAACAAGTGGATAGTATGGTGGTTAGTATGGTGGATAGTATGGTGCAAAGGTGAATCACCATGTCTGAGGTTAACACCCAAAAAAAGAAGGAAATCTACTGTCTGGTGAGGATTAATATAGCTAATTAAGTGTACCTAATTAATTAAGATCTTAAAAGTTTCAAAACCTTGGAATTTTAGAATATTTTACTGAATATTTTCCACCCTGATTGTTTGTAATCTTTGTCTAATAATTTAGTTTAGGGTGTTAATTGTAAATTTAGGGCATGTCAGGAGAGGACAGTGAAGCTCAATGTGTAGCCTGTCATTTGGGGAGTCCTGGATGCTGCCAGTGTCCTAGATGATCACGTGTGCAGGAAGTTCTCTCAGCTGCAAAAGCTGGAGCTCTGGGTCTTGGAGCTTTAGCAAAGGTTGGAGACACTGTAACATATCTGTAAGTCTTCTACATTGTGGCTGGCAACTTCAACCAGTCCAACTTCAAGAGAGTACTACCAAAATACTACCAAAACATCTCCTGCTTCACCAGAAGACCAAACATACTCGACCACTGCTACACAACCACCAAAGATGCCTGCTGCTCCATACCCCATCCACACTTTGGAAAATCAGATCACAATGCTGTGTTCCTCCCCTCAGCTTACACACAGCAGTCGAAACAAAGGGATCCTTCATAGAAAGAAGTACTATACTGGTCTGAGGCAGCGGAAGAGCTTCTCCAGAACTGCTTGGAATCAATGGACTGGACCATATTCATGAAGTCAGTGGACAAAATAGACAAGTACTCCATCACCATCGTGTACTTCATTAACAAGTGTGTGGAGGGCTACATGCCAAAGAAGCCAATCCATCTGTTCCCCAACTGGAAATCCTGGATGATCCAGGAAATGCACTACCTACAGAAGACCAGGCTTGCAGCATTCAGGTTGGATGACCCAGACCTATAC
The DNA here is from genome assembly GCF_004010195.1 of Chiloscyllium plagiosum. NCBI lineage: Eukaryota > Metazoa > Chordata > Chondrichthyes > Orectolobiformes > Hemiscylliidae > Chiloscyllium > Chiloscyllium plagiosum. The sequence goes on along the minus strand of NC_057716.1, from coordinate 68,975,453 downwards.
AGAAAATCCAGCTATGATCTCCACAAGGCCATTAGAGATGCCAAGAGGTGGTACCAGACCAAGATAGAGGCCCAAACTAACAACACAGCCACCCGCCCCCTGTGGCAAAGCCTACATGGCATAACAGGATACAAAATGAAGCAGAACAAATATCAGGCAAAAACACATCCCTCCCTGAGCTCAAAGCTTTCTATGCTCAGTTTGAGCAGAATGCCCCGACAGTACCAGAAGCATTGTTTTCCTCTGTCACTGCTGCAGATGTCAGATTGGCCTTCTTGAGGAAAGCAACTGACTCAGCTAGAGTCTCTGGCTGTGGGAAACAGCTGAGGGAATTATTTGCTGACATTTTTAACCGCTCCTTGCTACAATCTGAAGTTCCCACCTCCTTCAAAAAGGTCACCATCATCCTGGTACGAAAGAAAATACAAGCAACGTGCCTTAAAAATTACTGCTAAGTGGCTCTAACTTCCATAATCATGAAGTGCTTTGAGATGTTAGTCATGGCCCACATCAACTCCAGCCTCCCAGCCTGCCTCAATCCCTTGTAATTTGCCTACTGACGTAACAGGTCCACAGTGGATGTCATTTCCCTAGCCCTGCACTCATTCCTGGAATATCTGGATAATAAGAATACCTACGTCAAGCTCCTACTTATCGACTGCAGCTCCGCCTTCAAAACCATAATCCCTACCAGACTAATCTGAAAACTCCAAGACCTAGGTCTCGTTTCTGCCTTCTGAAACTGGATCCTCAGCACTTGACCCACAGACCACAATCAGTGAAGATAGACAACAGCACTTCCTCCATGATAATCCTCAACACTGGTGCCCTGCAAGGATGCATATTCAGCCCCCTACTGTACTCTCTGTACACCCACGACTGTGTAGCCAAATTTCGTACAAGTATCATTGACAAGTTTGCTGACAACATCACTGTTGGTAAGATGGATATCAAACAACGATGAGGTAGACAACAGGAAGGAGTTAGAGTGCTTGGTATCATGGTGCAATGATAACAATCTCTCCTTCAATGTCAGCAAAACAAAAGAACTGATCATTGACTTCAGGAAAAGAGGAGGGCACGACCCATCTATATCAGCAGAGCTGAGGTAGAGAGGGTCAAGAGTGTCAGGTTTCTCAAAGTTATGATAACCTGTAATCTGTCCTGGAGCTCCCACGTAGATGTAATGGTCAAGAAGGCACAACAACGCCTTTTCTTCCTCAGGCGGATCAGGAAATTCAGCATGTCCATAAGGACCCTCACCAACTTTTATAGATGCACCATATAAAGTATTCTGTCTGGGAGCATAACGACTCGGTAAGCCAACTGCTCTATCTAGGGTTGTAAGAAACTTCAGAAGGTTGTATGCACAGCCCAGATCATCATGGGACCCAATCTCTAATCTACTGACTTCATCAACACCACCTATTACTGCAGAAAGGCTGCCAACATCATCAAAGACCTATTATATCTGATAATGCTCTCTTCCAACCTCTTCCATCAGGTAGAAGATACGGATGCTTGAATATAGGCACCAACAGGTTCAGGAAAAGCTTCTTCCTTGCTGTTATTAGACTGCTTATTGGACCTCTCTAATTCAATCTTATATTGAACTTGCCTTCGTGCACCTCCTGTAAAATGATAACCTTGTATGCCCCATTCAGTCTAAACACCCTATGATCTGTATGCTCTTGTTTATTATGATCTGGCTGTACTACTCACAAAACAAATCATTTCACTGTACTTAGCAACATGTGACAACAGTAAATCAAATCAAATCAAATCAAATCAAATCGAAGATTAGATAAGCTTGAGTTGTTTTCTTTAGAGCAGTGAGGACTGAGAGAGGACATGATTGAGGTATATAAGATTATGAGGGGTAAGGGCGGTGTGAATAGAGAGCAGCTATTCCCCTTGATTGAGGTGTCAATCATGAAGGGGCATAGTTTTAGGAAAGGGGCAGGAGATTCAGAGGGGATTTGAGGTAAAAAAAACCTTTTCACTCATAGGGTGATGGGAATCTGGAACTGCCTGGGAAGACAGGAAACTATACATTTTAAAAAAAAAATTGGATGACCACTTGAAATATAGCAACATTCAAGGATATGGGACAAGTGCCAGAAATTAGTGTGATTTCTGGGATTAGTGGGATTAGTGTGCCTTTAGTGGTTGATGGGCCAAAAGGCCTTTTTCACTGTATGACTCTATAACCTGGGACAGTGCAATCTCAGCTGTCTGGAGGAATGCTCAACATTGTAAGAAGAAGGTCAATCACCTCCTCCACTCCGTGAGCATAAATGTTATCATTTTCTCTTCAATGCCTCCCATTCTGTTATTGAAACCACCTCCCACCAAGCTCATGTCCTACCACACTTATTATTGCCTGCAAAATCTTCCCTTACTTGTGTCATGACACAGGGAAAGCAATTGAAACCACATTATCACTGGATTTAAACATTCAATGACTCTCAAAATGCTCAATTGTTCTGAACCAAACTTTACAAATAACGAATCTTGGACACCAAGTTGATAACTTAAACAAAAATTAACAATTTATTACTAAGAGTGTAACTTCAGTAGAATATGGATAAACTACGAAGCAATCTAATTCATATCTTTAAACAAAAATCCCACTCATGTACTGACAGACACAGTTAAGGGATAAATTAAAAAAGAAAATAAAAGCAACATATTTTGCCAGTTTAATAACCAAATCAACAATGAATATAAGCCTTCATGAAATCCTTGAATGATCGATTGTGCTACATACATGTAAAACTGTATATCTTGCTTGGAATCCAAAGTTGGAGAAAGTGAGGACTGCAGATGCTGGAGACCAGAGTTGAAAAATGTGGTGCTGGAAACACACAGCAGGCCAGGCAGCATCCGAGGAGCAGGAGAATCAACGTTTTGGGCATAAGCCCTTCTTCAGGAATGAGGCTGGTGTGCCAAGCAGGCTGAGATAAAAGGTAGGGGGGGGAGGGAATTTGTGGGAGAGGCGCTGGGAATACAATAGGTGGAAGT
>NC_057716.1:68970629-68972259 GCF_004010195.1 Chiloscyllium plagiosum | reverse complement strand
GCTCATATCCCTCCAAACCCTTTCTATTCATATACCCATCCAGATGCCTTTTTAATGCTGGGCTGAATATCTCTCATTAAGATTAATGTTCTTCCTCGTTTGCTTTATCCCATGCGTATGCTCCCTATAATGTTTCCCAGGTCAACGCTGCAGAAGCTTATGGGATGGTTTGGTTCCTTTGTCTGGCATCGTGGGCGGCCCCTCATCAAACTTACTAAATTGCAGTTGCCTCAAGGAGGGGGAGGAGTTGATCTCCCAGACATCAGGAGGTATCAATTGAGTTCCCCACTGTCCTTTGTCTGTGATTGGTAGGTAACGATCCAAATTCAATATGGTTGGATATTGAGGTCTCCCAGGCAAAGTGCCCTCTTATTAACCTGTTGTTCATGGATAAGATGAGGACAGTTATGGATCACTGCCAGAACTGCATTGTCATTAGTACAGTCAAGGCTTGGAGGGTGATGCGTCAGAATGAGAGTTGTTTATCCAAGACTTTCCCACTTAAGCCAGGGTTCCGACCACGGATGATGGACTCAGGGTTCAAACTATGGGCAGTGAGAGGAGTTTCTAGTTTGGGAGATTTGTTTGAGGGGGAGGTTATGATGTCTTTTGAGCAACTGAGCTGCAAATACGGGTTACCCAGCAGAGATCTTTTCCGTTTTTTTCAGGTTAGGGATTTCATCCAGAAGAAGACTAAGCTTCTCACTAAGCCCTATAAGCCCGATACAGAGAGGTCGTTGCTACGTTCCACAAGCACTCAGTTAGTGCCCTCTATCGCCTGCTGGGTGGCAGGACCTTGGCAGGATATTAACGGGTTATGTGAAGTCTGGGAGCAAGAGCTAGGAGTGGAGATCTCTTCTGAAACATGGGAGAATATATGGGAGAGTACTCGAAAGATCTCAATCTGTAACAGGACATGCGCTACGCAGTTAAAAGTTCTGCTCATCTGGCACCAGACCGTCTGGCGAAGTTTAAAAAAGGGGCATCTTCAGTGTGCCCCAAATGTAAAATAAGTGGAGGTACTCTTACCCATTGCTTCTGGGCGTGCCACAGGCTCCGTGTTTATTGGAGTAAGGTGGCGGGAGAGATCGGGAGAGTATTGAGGACTGAAGTCAAAGAAGACCCGATATCTCTCCTCTTAGGTCGACCAAATTTACCATCTTTAGATGGGCATGGGAAGAAACTGTTTAATATTCTTGCATATTGTGCTCAGAAGAATATTCTGATGAACTGGGTGTCTGAGAACCCGCCGGGCTTGCTGGGATGGCAGAAATTAATTATGGAGCACATTCCCTTGGACCTTTTCACAAACATGGTGTATCACACAACAGACCATTTTTATAAGATATGGCAGCCCTTCTTGAGTTATTTGGGAACAGATTTGTCAGTTATCTTAACTAGGGTGTTTGTTTAACCAGGATGGTTAGATTTGTCAAGTCCTGGGCCCTGGAGTGGGTCTCCTGAATTAATACAATGCTCCCGTTCCTTTGTTTGGGAGCTTTGTGTCGAGCATAGCTGTTCTGTATTTTGTGGGTTTTTTGGTTTTTTTTTGCTTTTCTTTCTTTATTTTGGTGTTGCTTTGCACAGTGTTAGGGGTTGTTTTGTATTAGAGGGTAGGTAGACAGTAGTT
>NC_057716.1:68936113-68970501 GCF_004010195.1 Chiloscyllium plagiosum | reverse complement strand
TATCACCCTCACCTCCTTCCACCTATCGTACACCCAGCGCCTCTCCCACAAATTCCCTCCCCTCTACCTTTCATCTCAGCCCGCTTGGCACACCAGCCTCATTCCTGAAGAAGGGCTTATGCCCAAAATGTCGATTCTCCTGCTCCTCGGATGCTGCCTGGCCTGCTGTGTTTTTCCAGCACCACATTTTTCAACTCTGGAATCCAAAGTCACCAGTCAATGCAGTCAAGGGTCACTGGACCGGAAACATTAACTCTGATTTCACGCACAGATGCTGCCAGCCCTCCTGAGCTTTTCTAGCAATTTCTGTTTTTGTTTTTTCACCAGAAAATATAAACTGCTTCAGCAGACTTCCAGAATTATTCGCCCACTTTTTACAAACTGGGACTTTCTTCTCAGAACATTCAACAAATTGATAAAAGGATCATAGAATCATACAATCCCTGCAGGAGGTGGAGACAGGTCATATAGCCCAACAAGTCCACACCAACCCTCTGAAGATTAACCCATTCCCTTATCCTATTACTTTACATTTGCACTGACTAACACACATAATCTAAACATCCCTGAACACTATGGGCAATTTAGCATGGCCAATTCATCTAACTGACACATCTTTGGACTGTGGAAGGAAACCAGAGCACCCAGAGCAACTGGAGTGAAACCAGGACGAGAGCTAAATAAAAGCAGCACCATCTGAAAGCTTTCAAAAACAAACCTGCCTGTTCCTCAAAACCCAGTCAGCATGAGTTAAATAAAAAGCACCCGTTCATGCTTTATTGTCTTTTCTTTCAACACTCTTTGTGGTTGGTTAGCCAGAACCAATTCTTCCTTCATTGACCAAGTCAACATCCAACCAGTTACCAGTGCTGAGCACAGAAATATCTCAGTGCCAAAATGTCTGCAGTGTCCTGAGAGCAATAATTAACCTACAGTGTTACTTTTTAATGTAAACTGCAGTTCAAAATTCAACATTGAATTCTCAGCTGCAACTCACAGTTCCAAATTAAAAATGGGAAAAATAAAAACAAAATAGTGATGGTCTCAACACTTACTGTCACCCATTCCAACCCAGCTAACCCTGCAGCCCTCTGTTCTGGCTAATCACTCACTCACTCAGGATGTTCCTGCAAATGCACAAAAAAAGGTTGCCATCAATCTTGCCTCCCTTAATAGCTGCCACTCTGCCATTTTAGGAGAAAAACACCCCCCAATAGGGCAGGAAGAGTAAAGATGAGTGGTGGGCTGCCTGACATTTGGCTCCCCACTCCTTATGTGGATTGGCTACACCCCAGAGTTCTGAAGGGGATAGCTGAGGAGATTATGGAGACATTGGTGGTTATCTTTCAGAGTCAGGGCAGGTAACACTCCTGTTTAAGAAGGCAGTGAGACGGAAGATAGGAAACTATAGGCCAGTTAGCCTATAGTTGGTAAGATTTTAGTGTCCATTCTTAAGGATGAGACTGCAGAGTATTTGGAAGTGCATGGAAAATAAGGATGAGTCAGCATGGCTTTGTCATACCCAACAAACCTGTTAGAATTCTTTGGGGAGGTTACGAGCAAGTTAGACAAAAGCGAGCTAGTAGATGTGATCTATTTAGATTTTCAGAAGGCCTTTGACAAGATACTGCACAGGAAGCGGCTAAGTAAGGTAAGAGACCACAAAGTAAGGGGCAAGGTACTAGCATGCATAGGCTGACTGGCAAGAGGCAGAGAGTAGGAAGAAAAGGCTCTTTTTCAGGAAAGCAGCTGGTGATGAGTGGAGTTCTGCAAGGGTCCATGTTGAGACCACAACTATTTACATGATATTGTTCTACATTAACAATATGGACAAATGAATTGAGGGCATTGTTGTTAAGCTTAACAACAGTGATACTTGATGATATAAAGTTAGGTGGAGGGGCAAGTAGTGCTAAGGAAGTGGGGAGGCTGCAAAAGATTTGGACAGACTAGGAGAGTGGGCAGAGAAGTCAAATATGGGATATAATGTGGGAAAGTGTGGGATTATGAACTTTGGAGGAAGAATAAAGGCATAGACTTTTTTCTCATTGGGTGTCGAGAGTGTGGTGCTGGAAAAGCATAGCAGGTCAGGCAGCATCCAGATACTGCCTGACCTGCTGTGCTTTTCCAGCACCACACTCTCGACTCTGATGTCCAGCATCTGAGGTCCTCAATTTCTCTTTTTTTAAAAATGGGGATAGGCTTCAGAAATCTAGAGTACAAAGGGACGAAGGAGTCTGGTTCAGGACTTTTAAGCTTAACCTGCAGTTTCATTTGGCAGCTAGGAAGGCAATTTTGTTTTATTTCAAAAATATACTTTATTCATAAAATAATTTTTTGGTCTGTACAGTTGGTCATGCCTTACATACGTAAACATTTGCATACAGAGATCAGAATTTATCACTTGTATATACAGGTCTGTACGTTTATCAATCATATGTCCATATATTTAGCTGAGGTGTCAGCAGAGCCCAAAAGACTGCGTGGGCCCCCGTTCTTCTTAGGCAGGCAGATGTTACGCGGTGGTCTTTACCCACCATGCCTTGGCGGCAGCTGCCCGAAGCTTCAGTGCGTTCCTCAACACATAGTCCTGGACCTTGGAATGTGCCAGTCTGCAGCACTCAGTCAGGGTCAGCTCCTTCAGCTCGAAGATCAACAGGTTTCGGACTCCCAGAGAGTGTCGTTCACTGAGTTGATGATCCTCGCGGCACAGTTGATGTTTGTCTCGGTGTGCGTCCCGGGGAACAGACTGTAGAGCACGGAGTCCCGCATCACGGCACTGCCCAGGATGAACCTCAACAAACACCATTGCATTCCTCTCCAGACTTCTTCTGTGTAGGCACATTCCAGAAGGAGGTGTGTATCAGTCTCGTCCCCCCCGCAGCCACTTTGAGGGCAGCGTGCGCTGCGGCTGAGAGTCCGGGCGTGCATAAAGGATCTCACAGGCAGAGCCCTTCTCACCACCAGCCAAGCCATGTCTTGGTGCTTGTTGGAAAGTTCTGGCGATGAGGCATTCTGCCAAATTACTTTGACAGTCTGCTCAGGGAACCGCTCGATAGGATCCGCCCTCTCCTTTTCCCGAAGGGTCTCAAGGACACTATGTGCTGACACTTCTTGATGGACCTGTGGTCAAAGGTGTTTTTCTTCATAAACTTCTTCACGAAGGACAGGTGATACGGAATGGTCCAACTACTCGGAGTGTTCCACAGCAGTGAGGCCAGGCCCATCCTTCGCAACACCGGGGACAGGTAGAACCTCAGTACGTAGTGACACTTGGTGTTTGCGTACCGGGGATCCACGCACAGCTTGATGCAGCCACACACAAAGGTGGCCATCAGGGTGAGAGTGGCATTGGGTGTATTTTTTCCCCTGTTGCCCAGATCTTTATACATCGAGTCCCTTCGGACCCGATCCATCTTTGATCTCCATATAAATTGGAAAATGGCCCAGGTGACTGCAGCGGCACAGGTTCTGGGAATAGGCCAGACCTGTGCCACATATAACAGCAATGACAGTGCCTCATACCTGATGACCAGGTTTTTTCCCACGATGGAGAGCTTCCTGAAGAAGGGCTCGTGCCCGAATCGTCGATTCTTCTGCTCCTTGGATGCTGCCTAATCTGCTGTGCATTTCCAATAACACATGTTCAGCTCTGATCTCCAGCATCTGCAGTCCTCACTTTCTCCTAGTAGCTTCCATCTGCCCAGTTTCTGCCTCACTTTGCTGATACGCTCCTCCCGAGACTTGGCGCACGCCCCAGCCCCCCCTGAACCAAATACCCAGCACCTTCAGGTGGTTGGTCCTGATGATGAAGGGGATCGAGGATTGGTCAGCCCAGTTTCCGAAGAGCATGGCCTCACTCTTGCCTCAGTTTACCTTGGCCCCCGAGGCCCGTTCGAACTGGTCACATATGCACATGAGTCTGTGCATGGACAGTGGATCCGAGCAGAAAACGGCGACGTCATCCATGTACAGGGCGGTCTTAACCTGCAGGCCCCCGCTGCCAGGAATAGTCACCCCTCTCAGGCTCACATCCTTCCTGATGGACTCGACAAATGGCTCTATGCAGCACAAAAACAAGGCAGGAGAGAGAGGGCAGCCCTGCCTGACTCCAGATCTGACTGGGAAGCTATCTGATTCCCACCCATTGATTGAGACTGCACTGACAATGTTGGTGTAGAGCAGTCTGATCCAGTTGCAGATTCCCTCCCTAAAGCCCATTTTGGAGAGAACATTCTCATATATATGTGTGATATCCTGTCAAAGGCTTTCTCCTGGTCCAGGCTGATCAGGCAGGTGTCCAACCCTCTGTCCTGCACGTAGGCGATCGTATCCCTGAGGAGTGCGAGACTCTCAGCGATCTTCCTGCCCGATACAGCATAGTTTTGGTCAGGGTGAATCACCGATCCCAGAGCAGACCTGACCCGGTTGGCGATTACCTTTGACAGAATTTTGTAATCTGCATTCAATAGTGAGATTGGTCTCCAATTTTTGAGTTCCTCCCTCTCCCCCTTCCGCTTGTAGATGAGGGTGATGATGCCTTTCCTGATAGATTCAATCATGGTACCTGCCAAAAACATACTGACATACACCTCCAGCAGGTCCTGGCCAATCAAGTCCCACAGAGCAGAATAGAGCTTGACCGGTAAGCCGTCGCTTGTGGGAGTTTTATTCTTTTCAAAGGACTTGAGGGCCTTAGTCAGCTCGTCCAGAGATAGCGGCTGGTCCAGCCTCTCCCGTGTTCTGTTGTCTAAGACCTTCGTGATAGAGGACAGGAATGACTGAGAGGCCGCGCTGTCGGTTGGCTTCGCGTCATACAGACTGGCATAGAAGGATTTGCTGATCCTCATGACGTCAGCCTGAGATGACATTATCGAGCCATCTTCTTCCTTCAGGCTGCTGAGCACGGAGCTCTCTTTGTGCATCTTCTGGAAGAAGAAACGTGAGCACGTCTCATCCTGCTCCACCGAGTGGACCCTGGATCGAAAGATTACCTTGGAGGCCTCCGAGGCAAAGAGTGAGGCTTGCTGGCCCTTCACCTCCTTGAGGTCCTCCGTGACATCGACCCCCATCATCTGCAGCAGGAGCAGGTTCTGCATACTTTCCTGGAGTTGGGACAGTTATCCTCGCCTCTCTCTCACCTCCTGAACACCTTTGAAGATGAAGAACCTCTTGATGTTCCCTTTTACTGTTTCCCACCAGTCCGCTGGAGACTCAAAGAGGGGCTTCACGGTTCTCCAACCTGTGTAGTCCCTCTTGAGCTCCTCAATGTTTCCCGGGGTCAACAGCTTTGTGTTCAGCTTCCACGTTCCCTTACCAGCCCGCTGCTCGTCCTGTAGGTGACAGTCAGCCAGCAGGAGGCAGTGGTCAGGGAAGAACACCGGCTTGACGTCGGTGGATCTGACCAAGAGCGTTCGGGACACAAACAGGTAATCTATCCTTGAGCGGATAGACCCGTCTGCCCATTACCAGGTGTATCTACGCTGCGGTCTGTCTGCAGGGGTGCTGAAGATGTCGCGCAGCTTGGCATCTTTACTGTTTCCATCAGGGCTCTGGACGTAGCGTCCAATTTACTGTCCCGCCCGCCGGATCGTCCATCTGCATCAATGATACAGTCGAAGTCTCCGGCCAAAATGACCGGCCTGGACATAGCCAGCAACAGTGGAAGCTGCTGCAGGACAGCCAACCATTCACTCTTACCCACTGGGGCGTACACATTAATCAGTCTCAGGGGAGCATTCCTGTACATGACGTCGGTGACAAGGTGGTGCCCGCCCACCACCTCCTTAACCTCGGAGATGGTGAAGTTGCCTCCTCGCAACAGGATACCCAGGCCGAAGGCGCGGCTATCGTTGTCCCCCGACCAAACTGACGGCCCCTGGGCTGACAAGCTCGACCATCTCCTGTAGCTTCTGAGGTGCGGTATCCCACACTCCTGCAAAAACAAGACGTCAGCTTTAATGTTGGCCAGGAAGGCCATCGTAGAGACACATTGTGTAGCCGATTTGATGCCACGCACATTGATGTTGGCAACTCTTATCCCCATTTTAACAGTTTACTAGGTTATCAGTGTCCATTTGCTGCTGGTCTTGCCTCTCGGGGGTAGCTGTGTGCATTCCCGTGGTGACGGCAAACTGCTGGACCATTTGTCTTAAGAGGGCTGGCATACAAGAGCAGGCATGTACTGCTCAGGCTGTAGAAAGTTCTGGTCAGATCACATTTGGGATATTGCGAACAGTTAAGGAAGGGTGTACTGGGATTGTATGGAGTTCAGAACAGGTCTACAAGAATGATCCCAGGGAAGAAAAGCTTGTCATATAAAACATGGTTGTGGGCTCTGAGTCTGTACTTGATGAAGTTCAGAGAAGGATGAGGGGGTATCTCATTATAAATTTCTGAATACTGAGAGTCCTGGATTGAGTGGATGTGGAGAAGATGTTTGAATTAAGTTGAATTGAATTGAATTTATTGTCACATGTTCTGAGCCACAGTGAAAAGTTTTGTCTTGTGAGAAATACAGGCAGATCACAAAGCTGAGTAGCATAGATAGTAAATAAAGGTAAACAGCGGCAAAAACAAAAACACAGGTCCAGGTGAATGTTAAGAGTTTGTGAGTCCATTCAGTATTCTAACAACAGTAGGATAGAAACTGTTTCTCAACCAGCTGGTGCATGTGTTCAGGCTTCTGTACCTCCTCCCCAATGGTAGAGATTGTAGAAAAACATTGCCCGGGGTGGGACGGAACTTTCAGAATGCTGGCGGCCTTTCCTTGACAGTGGGCCTGGTAGATGGATTCTATAGATGGGAGATTGGCCTTTGTGATTGTCCGGGCTGAGTTCACCACTCTCTGTAACCATCTCTGATTTTGAATGGTACAGTCACCATATCAGGTAGTGATACATCCAGATAGGAGGCTCTCGATGATGCACCTATAAAAGTTGGCAAGGGAATTCGCCATTATGCCAAATTTCCTCAGCTGCCTGAGGAAAAAGAGACATTGTTGAGCCTTTGTAACCAAAGCATCCAAAGAAAAGTCCAAGAAAACTTGTTGTGAATGACCACGTCCAGGAGCTTGACACTCAACTAGGAGGAGAGACCAGGACCTGAGGGCATAGCCTCAGAGTGAAGGGACTTTAGAGACAGAGAGATGTACATCACGAAAATAGACCCTTCGGTCCAACCCGTCCATGCCGACCAGATATCCCAACCCAATCTAGTCCCACCTGCCAACACCTAGCGCATATCCCTCCAAACCCTTCCCAATCATATACACATCCAAATGCCTTTTAAATTTGCAATTGTACCAGCCTTCACCACTTCTTCTGGCAGCTAATTCCATCCACGTATCACCCTCAGCGTGAAAACGTTGCTCCTTAGGTGTCTTTTATATCTTTCCCCTCTCACCATAAAGCTATGCCCTCTAGTTCTGGACTCCCTGACCCCAGGGAAAAGACTTTGTCTATTTATTGTATCCATGCTCCTCATGATTTTATAAACCTCTATAATAAGGTCACCGCTCAGCCTCCAACACTCCGGGGAAAACAGCCCCAGCCTATTTAGCCTCTCCCGATAGCTCAAATCCTCCAACCCTGGCAACATCCTTGTAAATCTTTTCTGAACTCTTTCAGGTTTCACATCTTTCTGATAAGAAGGAGACCAGAATTGCATGCAATATTCCAACAGTGGCCTAACCAATGTCCCGTACAGCCGCAACATGACCTCTCACCTCCTGTGCTCAATTGTCTGACCGATAAAGAAAAGCACACCAAACGCCTTCTTCACTATCCTATCTACTTGCGACTCCACTTTCAAGGAGTTATGAACCTGCACTCCAAGGTCTCTTTGTTTTTAGATTACATTACAGTGTGGAAACAGGCCCTTCGGCCCAACAAGTCCACACCAACCCGCCGAAGCGCAACCCATCCATACCCCTACATTTACCCCTTACCTAACACTACGGGCAATTTAGCATGGCCAATTCACCTAACCTGCACATCTTTGGACTGTGGGAGGAAACCGGAGCACCCGAAGGAAACCCACGCAGACATGGGGAGAACATGCAAACTCAACACAGTCAGTTGCTTGAGATATAGGGAGAGGCTGAACAGGCTGGGAATGTTTTCACTGGAGCGTTGGAGGCTGAGGAGTGACCTTATAGTGGTTTACAAAATTATGAGGAGCATGGATAGGGTAAATAGGCAAAATCTTTTCCCTGGGGTTGGGGAGTCCAGAACTAGAAGGCATAGGTTTATGGTGAGAAGGGAAAGATATAAAAGAGATCTACAGGGCAACTTTTTCACACAGAGGGTGGTGCATGTTTGGAATGAGCTGCCAGAGGAAGTGGTGGAGGCTGGTACAATTACAGCATTTAAGAGACATTTGGATGTGTATACGAATAGGAAAGGTTTGGATTGATATTGGCCGGATGCTGGCAGGTGGGACTAGATTGGGTTGGGATATCTGGTTGGCATGGATGGGTTGGACCGAAGGGTCTGTTTCCATGCTGTACATCTCTATGGCTCTATGGCTCTCGGATGATGACATCAGCTTGTATGGGAGGGCATAACTACAAATTGAGGGGGATAGATTTAAGACAGATGTCAGAGACAGGTTCTTTACGCAGAGAGTGGTAAGGGCGTGGAATGCCCTACCTGCTAATGTAGTCAACTCAGCCACATTAGGGAGATTTAAACAATCCTTAGATAAGCACATGGATGATTTTGGGATAGTGTAGGGGTGAGAATAGAGCTGAGAATAGTTCACAGGTTGGTGCAACATCGAGGGCCGAAGGGCCTGTTCTGTGCTATATTGTTCTATGTTCTATGTTCTATCCTGATGCTGATTGCATTGAACATTGGATCAACTGTGTCCAAGCCTCTGGCCTTGTATCAAAGTTACCCTTGACTTAATGTTCTGAAGCAGCTGACTAAAGGCTATATCATTTGACTTGACTGAGGAATGCTGACAGCTACGCCAAGCTTCCTGTGTTTGTCTCTATATTGAACAGTGAGGTAATCAGCAGTACTGTAAGGCTGGTTAAAGAGCAAGGCAAGGATGGTGTGAGCATCAAGGCAACCCAAAGTAAGTTCTAATCCAGCAATGCGGCCCTGTCCAGTCCATTAGCTTGGTGCATGGTTCTGAGTGAAGCGTCCTTGCTGCAGCATTATAATGATAGTTACCATTGAATGATTGAATGATATTTATTGTCACGTGCATTTTGCAATGAGAGAAAAGTAAAATACAGCAAAAAGGTTTTTCCACTGTCAGCATGATCTGGCACCATTTTGAATGGTTTAAGAATAAGAAAACATTTAGATAAGTATAGCTTAAACAGAATCTATCAGTCTTGGCCCAGCTCCTCTTCACCAAGACCTGCGCTGCCATAGCCCCTTCACTGCCTCGTCGCTGTCTACACCGGATCCAACCAACATTAAAGTTGCCACTCTTCAGGTGCCATCCTTTGCTGCTAGCCCAACTCTCCTTTGCCATTGCTTTGCCATCACTGCCTGCACTGAACCTACCAACATCAGAGCCACCATTGGGTGTCCATGCCTCCATGATACCCTTCTGCCACCACCTTCATCGCCACATCAAATGGCGAAGTAACCAATCTTCAGGCATCAACTTTCGCCTCTGGGCCTACCTTGCCAATGTTCCCTCCACCAACATAGCAGCTGTCAATTCCAATACCAAGTCCCGTTCTTGCCCCAGAAAAGTAAGTAAGGGCTCACTCTGGGCTCACTTGCCATCGCCTAAGCTGCAGCATTGAAATACAGTTGCATACTAGAAGAGGATTGGAGATGTATCATCAGGATTCTGTTAGTGGTCATGCGGTGTATGTGGTTGGTACTCATGGATATTCGTGCCTGATTAAGTTTTTTCAAACATTGCTGTGGGTCTGGAATCACACGTAAATCAAATTAGGTAATGATAGTAAATTTCTTTCCCCAAAGATGACTGCAAAAATCAACAATGGTTAGATGCTTAATAATTAGGCCAGCTCCTTATTCCAATTTTTAAAAATTAATTCAAATTTCAGCATCCATCATGGTGGAATTCAAGCATATAGCCTGAGAAAATTGGCCTGGGATTATTAGTTCAGTGATAATACCACTCAGTCACTGTGTGACCAGGTCCATGCCAAGATGCTTGCTTGTTCAAGTAGTAAGATAGAATATTACACACTAATGAGGGGAGATATGCAGTTATTAAGTTCATTAATATGTAACAGTGCACCTTAATGGACTCACCTCAACATCTGGATCTCAGTTAAAAGTTGCAGCACTCAGAGAGAAAACAAATTTTTATTTCTGTCTGAAAATCTTACTCTGAGATTGTGCCATCTGGTGCTAGAGTGGCCCACAAGGGAAGCAAATTTGCTACATCTATTCTGTAACCAACCCCCCATCCCTTAAAAATGTTATTGTTTCAGTGCAATCTCCTCTCATTCTTCTAAACGCCAAAAAGTACAAGTCCAAACTACTCAATCTCTCCTCAGAAGAATATCCCTCTAGACCCAGAATCAATTGAGTGAAGCTTCTCTGGACTACCTCCAATGCCAGTATGTCTTTGCTAAGATAAGAGGATCAAAATTGTTCACTGTAATTCAAGAGTGAACTGATGAGTGTGTTGCACAGTTTTCACATGACTTCCCTATAGTTATGCTCCATTACCTTTGAAATAAAGTCCAACAGTACATTTGGCTTTCTTAATGCCTGCTGAATTTGGATGTTAGCATTTTGTGATTCATGCACAAGGACCCCTAAGTACTTTCATGCTGTAGCTTTCTTCAGTCTTTGCACAGTTAAGTAATATGAAGCTCTTATATTTTTTCTATGTAACCTCACATTTAACCATGTTATAGTCCTGATTCTCTTTGAGTATTTTTGTCAAAATAATTGCCCCACAATGCTGTGACATTCTCTTGCTGCATGAGCCTGCATAACTTCCCTCCAGAACAATCACCCCTTCTAATTAATTTAAACCTAATTAACGTAATTAGTATAATTAGTTTAAAATATCATAACTTTTCATGACTGAGAGATCAAAAGATGCTACTGATTTCACAGATTTGGAGGAATTATTAAATTGTCTTCCAACAACAGAAGAATCTGCTAAATCTGACCATTAGATGTGTTTGACACCACAATCATCATGAGTTAGTGGTGTACTGTTGACGTCGACAATTTAGCTGTTTAATAGAAATAGTGTGAAGACAGCTCGGTCAGCTTTACTATCCATGACTAAACATTAAAATTTATGATATCCTGCAGGGATGGAAGGATCACATGAGAGTTTACCATAATACAGTATAAAATTCTTCAAAATTCTTCATTCTTTCAAAAATACAACTATCGTTTCTGGCATGATTTGATGAAATGAAAGATCTTTGAAGGGAAACAACTCTTCTGCAGTGACATAATTGATAGAGGACCTTATCCGCAAAGAGCATCTGTGAAATCAAAGATCCACCAGGATTCCAAAGTGGCACCAAACTGTGCCTGAAAATATATCCTCAAATCACAGGCTTTCAAACCAAATAAGTCAGACGCTCGAGGATAAATTGGGCATTGATAAACACACTTCAATTATTCAAAACAGTTGTATAAAAAAGATAATGACCAAAAGAACAGTTTGTGCGTTCATGTTGTATAGGACAATATCAGAAAGGGTAACTGACATCACCAATGAGATGTAAACATCTGTTTCAGGGAGGCACATCTGGTTTTCCAGTGCTCATCAGAGTTGTCTGGCATGTCTTACATGTAAATAGGGCTTCAATGGTTATTAATAACATGTAGCTAAAGTAGCAATGTGAATTTAGACTTAATTCGAGTTTGATGTCTCACAAGAGGTCATCATATATCTCAGTCATGATGTAAATAGCGATTGAATAAAATGTGATAAAATTGTTCTATTTAATCAAGGTTTGGCATATATTCTACCAAAGTCATCATGTAGATATTCTTCCTCACTCCTATCAGTTGTTTAACTAATACCAATATGAGGGATTGGTGGGAATGAATCTATCAAAATTATGTTGGGAGCCACATTATAAGAGATATGATGATATTGGACTTAAGAGAAGTTATGTCAAATTAACAAAAATGTCTCTATCTTGCATTAAAGCCTGTTTGGATCTTGGTTTACATGGCCTGGACTGGTATTGACAGTGGATGTTTCCTTTTCACTTCCACTGACTTTATCTGTATGCTGCCCTCAGTGACAGTAGGATGAACAAATGGAATTCCCCTATCTAAACATAATGCTGCCTTTGTATTACACCTTCTTATAAAATGTGATCACTTGTATTCACTTTAGAATGCTAAAATGCACACAAATATGTAAACATCACACACATTATTGAAACCTTAGCTGCACCTGACATGAAAAGGAACTGAATGTGTCCAGTTTTAAATTGGCCTGCTTGATAGAATGGTATGTGATATGATTTCCCAAAAATGGCATTGAAATGCTTTTCACCCCTTTGATGCTGGCATTACAGCTGTAAAATCTCAGAAGGGACATTCTTATGATGTGTTTTGAGAGTTTGACTTCTGTCTGCATTGTAAATCAGAACCCTATGATTTGCATTGGATATCCATCTTGCCAAGGCTTTATTAATGATGCTCCAATTCCAAAATAGCTCAGGCATATCTCTGGACCAATGGGCAGATCGCAGTAACTTTCTTTAGTCAGTCATCAAATATATATCTTGATCACAAAGCAGAACAAAAATCTTATCATGTTAGAAACTGTTGAAAGTTGGTTTATCAAGCAAGACAATTAATGAACCAGATTATCGAATAGTTTCAAATTATATGCCTTCACTTAAACTAGTATGGCAAGGGGGTGGGAACCTGAGCTGTATACCGGAGGTGAGAGTTGATGCAGATGAGGCAATAGCAAGAGGTAGACCAGCTAGTGGGAAGGATTTTCCTAGGAAGGAACCAAGGGATCAGTGAAAGTGTGTTTGCTTTAATGCAAGGAGTATCAGGAATAAAAGTGATGAACTTAGATCATGGATCGGTACCTGGTGCTATGATGTTGTGGCCATAACAGAGACATGGGTTTCTCAGGGGCAGGAATGGTTGCTGGATGTTCCAGGGTTTAGAGCATTTAAAAAGAATAGGGAGGGGGAAAAAAGGGGAGGGGGTGTAGCACTACTAATCAGAGAGGGTATCACAGCTACAGAAGCTTCCATTGTCGAGGAAGAGCTGCCTACCGAGTCAGTATGGGTGGAAATTAGGAACAGCAAGGGAGCAGTCACCTCATTAGGGGTTTACTACAGGCCCCCCAATATCAGCAGGGAGATTGAAGACAGCATAGGTCGGCAGATTTTGGAAAAGTGTGGACGGAGTAGGGTTGTTGTAATGGGTGACTTTAACTTTCCCAATATTGATTGGAACCTCCTTCGAGCAGAAGATTTGAATGGAGCTGTTTTTGTAAGGTGTGTTTCCTAACTCAGTACGTTGACAGGCCGACGAGGGGAGAGGCCATTCTAGACTTGGTGCTCGGAAACGAGCTAGGGCAGGTATCAGATCTTGTGGTGGGAGAGCATTTTGATAATAGTGACCACAACTGCCTCACATTCTACATAGCTATGGAGAAGGAGAGGATTCGGCAAAATGGGACGGTGGAGCTTCTCGTCAAAAGGAAAAAGGTAGCTTACATAAGGTAGAGGAAGCTAGGGTCAAGGTCAGCTCTAGAGGATTACAGGCAGGTGAGGAAGGAGCTCAAAAATGGTCTGAGGAGAGCCAGGCGGGGTCACGAGAAAGGCTTGGCAGAATGGATTAGAGAGAACACAAAGGCATTTTACACTTATGTGAGGAATAAGAGAATGGTCAAAGAAAGAGTAGGGCCAATCAGGGATAGCATAGGGAACTTGTGTGTGGAGTCTGCGGAGATAGGGGAAGCCCTAAATGAGTTTTTTGCTTCTGTCTTTACGAAAGAAACGAACTTTGTAGTGAATGAAACCTTTGAAGAGCAGGTGTGCATGCTGGAATGGATAAAGATAGAGGAAGTTGATATGCTGAAAATTTTGTCAAACATTAAGATTGACAAGGTGCCAGGCCCGGACCAGATTTGTCCTCGGCTGCTTTGGGAAATGAGAAAAGCAATTGCTTCGCCACTTGTGAAGATCTTTGCATCCTCGCTCTCCACTGGAGTCGTACCTGAGGACTGGAGAGAGGCAAATGTAATTCCTCTCTTCAAGAAAGGAAATAGAGAAATCCCCGGCAATTACAGACCAGTAAGTCTCAGATCTGTCGTCTGCAAGGTGTTAGAAAGGATTCTGAGGGATACGATTTATGACCATCTGGAAGAGCATGGCTTGATCCAATGCAGTCAACACGGCTTTGTGAGGGGCAGGTCATGTCTCACAAACCTTATTGAGTTCTTTGAGGTTGTGACTAGAAAAGTTGATGAGGGTCGAGCTGTGGATGTGGTGTATATGGACTTCAGCAAGGCATTTGATAAGGTTCCCCATGGTAGGCTCATTCAGAAGGTCAGGAGGAATGGGATACAGGGGAACTTAGCTGTCTGGATACAGAATTGGCTGGCCAACAGGAGACAGCGAGTGGTAGTAGAAGGAAAATATTCTGCCTGGTAGTCTGTGGCGAGTGGTGTTCCACAGGGCTCTGTCCTTGGGCCTCTATTGTTTGTAATTCTTATTAATGACTTGGATGAGTGGATTGAAGGATGGGTCAGCAAGTTTGCAGAAGACACAAAAGTTGGAGGTGTCATTGACAGTGTAGAGGGCTGTTGTATGCTGCATTGGGACATTGACAGGATGCAGAGATGGGCTGAGAGGTGTTAGATGGAGTTCAACCTGGACAAATGCGAGGTGATGCACTTTGGAAGGTCGAATTTGAAAGCTGAGTACAGGATTAAGGATAGGATTCTTGGCAGTGTGGAGGAACAGAGGGATCTTGGTGTGCAGGTACATAGATCCCTTAAAATGGCCACCCATGTGAACAGGGTTGTTAAGAAAGCATTTGGTGTTTTGATTTCATTAACAGGGGGATTGAGTTTAAGAGTCGTGAGATCTTGTTGCAGCTCTATAAAATTTTGGTTAAGCCGCACTTGGAATACTGCACCCAGTTCTGATTGCCCTATTATAGGAAAGATGTGGATGCTTTGGAGAGGGTTCAGAGGAGGTTTATCAGGATGCTGCCTGGACTGGAGGGCTTATCTTATGAAGAGAGGTTGACTGAGCTCAGACTTTTTTCATTGGAGAAAAGGAGGAGGAGAGGGGACTTAATTGAGGTATACAAGATAATGAGAGGCATAGATAGAGTCGATAGCCAGAGACTATTTCCATGGGCAGAAATGGCTAACACGAGGGGTCATAGTTTTAAGCTGGTTGGAGGAAAGTATAGAGGGGATATCAGAGGCGGGTTCTTTACACAGAGAGTTGTGACAGCATGGAATGCATTGCCAGCAGCAGTTGTGGAAGCAAGCTCTTGGGGACATTTAAGAGACTGCTGGACATGCATATGGTCACAGAGATTTGAGGGTGCATACATGAGGATCAATGGTCGGCACAACATCGTGGGCTGAAGGGCCTGTTCTGTGCTGTAATATTCTATGTTCTATGTTCTATGTTCATTTAATTAAACAAATTTCACAATTTAAGAAGATAATTGGGCCACTTTCACTTTTGGTGTATTGGGCAAACTGACACTGAAAATGACCCACCTATTTTATACCCTGACTGATTTTCATTACAAAAGACTTACATTGAAATGAAAATTGATTAGGGTGTGTAACTGACAGTTCATCTGCAACATCTAGTTCAATGTCTGTGTTCTGAAAGCCAGAATTACCCTGCTGTGATTTAATGCATTTTTATGTTAGTTATTTTACTTCAATTTTATGTGTCAAATTTTGTAAGTCTGGTCTAATTTCTTTATTTCATGTCTGAACCTTTTCAAAGGAAATTGTATGTTCACCTGAGTTCAATTTAACCAGAGCTTTATTGTCTAAAATTTGAATCAATAAGTCAATGTTTTACTTTAAAATTTTCACAGCTGCAAAAGAGGATGGCTACAAGATCTGAAACCTTAGCACCTATTTCTCAGCGCCATCAGTGCTGTCTTGGAAAATGCAAGATGCATTTTGGTGAGAAAGTTAGTGCACGTGCAGAGAACATTCTCCAGCAATGTGCAGATTGTGACATTATCAGCATGTAATGCTGATTTGATGGCATTGCTCCTGTTTTGGAAGTCAGTTCTCCAGCTGATGCCCCCTGGTGACCTTGTACATGTGTTCAGCAGCAGGATGGATGTCCCACCAGTGTTACTAAAAAGGAATCATCAAGTACTTACAGGTTTGATGCTAGTGTTCTAGTTCATAAAACCCACAAGAAACAGGGCGACATGTGCTGAAAGACTTGTGGCCGATTTCAAGGATTCTCCTCAAACCAATTGCTTCCAGACATGGTACTGTAGTTTGCAACCTTCTTGAATAACATTGTGACAGATAAAATTAGGAAAGGTATCAAAACAGATTAAACTGCTGGAGTGGCAGGGCTGAGAGGAATACTCCGAAATTGGAGGCTTTATCTTCCCAGAAAATTCATGAAGTAATTCTCCTCCTTCAACATCAGCAAGAGATAGTGACAGGATTTTAGAGGGGCATAGGATGTCTGCTGGGAGGAAGAGACAGCCTACATAATGACTCCAGAGAGCTTCACCAACTCTGATGTATTCCTGAAATTAGCCACAGTTCCCAGTAGCATGGCTGGGAGAGAAGAGTTGTTTTATTTATTCATGGTATATGCATATTGCTGGTTGCACCAGTTTTTATTGCCCATCATTAATTACCCTGGAATATGTGTCAAGGAGCTGTGTTCTTGAACCACTGCAGTCCTTGGGATATAGGGAAACCACCATGCCATTTAAAAGGGATGTCCAGGATCTTGACCAGCGATTGTAAAAGGATGGTGATATAGTTCCAAGTCAGGAAGTGTGTGGCTAGGATAACAGCTTGCTTGTGATGGTTCTCCCATGCATCTGCTAGTCTTGAATAATAAACACATAATCTGAGTTTTGTGCTTACTGATGATACTGTGCATTACATAAACATAGTTATCATAAATCTAAAATATGCAGGTGAAAATCTGAAACAAAGTGTTCTGAAGAAGGGTCATTGTACTCAAAATGTTAACTCTGCTTTCTCTCTACAGATGTTACCAGTCCTGCTGAGTGTCTCCAGAAATTCCTGTTTTTGTTACAGAAACATAGCTGCCTGATTGAAGACATAACAGAGAGTGACTGAAGGCATAGCATCTGCCTTCATACGAAAATGTTATATATCCTAATGTTATGTAACTGTCTGATATTGGAAACAATGCTAGAATACAATGCCTTCCAGTCTGAAATAAGTGATACTTGCAACTTTCAGTATCGGAAAGGTCAGTGAGATAAAATGCATTTTATTCTCTACTGGGATGCACAATTCTCTGCATATGCTTTTCCAAAATTCCTTATATATTTTAAAATGGCCCCAGTGGTTTGAAAAATATCAGAAACAATGCTGCTATACAAGAAAGAAGCAAAAGAGAAAACACAAATATGGAGGTCATTTAACTTGACGCCAGTCTTGGGTTACTGCTCCCACAGGAGGGTGGGCAAGGACATGAATGAGAAGGTTGAGATTTAAGATAATTGGCAAACGAAACAATGCAGACATCTGGAGAAATTTTTTCATGCAGCAAGTTATTAAGATCTGGAAATGTTCTATCCAATAGCATGATGGATGCAGAGTCAATCATAGAATTCAAAAGACAATTAGTTTATTATCTGTAAGGGAAGATTGTGCAGGAAGAAGGCAGGGGAGTGATATTATTTGTTTATTCAAAGGTCTGTGTAGACCCGTTGGGCTAAATAACTTTCTTAAATTTCTGTACCAATTCTATAATTTTACATTTTGGAGAAAATGCTGCAATGTATTATTCAGAAAATGTAAACATATTTAGAAATTCATAGTATGATCAGAGTAAATATATTTTAATACATTTGCGTTTGGCAAATTTATTGGGCTGAATTTTACCAGAAATTGGCTGAGATTCAATTTTGGCGAGTTTTATGGAGGGTTTCAACTCTAAAGTCTCTACCATGATTTCTCACTCTATTGTCCAAAGGTCACATCATCAGCTATGCCCTGCAGCTTTTTGCCGATCAGCTCATCCTATCTTCCCTCTCTCCAGAGTTGGAACCACTCATCCCTCACCAACACTCCCAGATTGCTGTGCATCTTTTTAATGTCCAGCCATGCACTAGGTCAAGTGCTGCCAACCAGGAGCTTCCCTTCACCACGTACATGGTAGGGGATCCAAACAAAGTGCTTCTCAGGGTACATAGGTGACATGGCTGACACTTATTGAAAATACAAGAACACATTCAGAAATATATTGCAAGTTAAGAACTTAGCTATATATATCTGTAACATTATTCACCTTAGAACCTTGTTATGTAACAAGGGGCCGATGGATATAGTAGGTCTTTAAGGTGGAAATCTGGTGTTAAGGTTTCTGTCCTCCCTGAAAGTGCCTACTTATGCAGATTCCATCTGGCAGAAATGACATGACCTGTCACCTCCTCTGTCACTGAGACATTGACCCACATCGAAAAGAAAGTTTGAGGCCACCCCCTACCATAATTCCACTTTCCCAAGTCTCCCCTTCAAGTTCTACTCCCTCAACTTCTTAAATCCCTCCAGCCACATCCCCCACTGTAAACAAAATTCTATAATACCTTCTGGAAGTTTTTGGAACTCTCATAAATATACAAAAAGACATTACTTGGTTACCATTTTAAAAAAAATTCTTAAAAGCTCAAAAATATCTGATAATGTACTGTTGCAATTCTGTATTATACTACTGTAGACTTAGAGTTTATTTAATACACACATTCCCCGATGGAAAAATTATAAACTGTTTGTGGGGCTAACCTGTCATGCTGTGCCTGAGTAAAGACAAAATACTTCAAGATGCTGGAAATCTGAAACAAACGCAGGGAATGTTGAAGAAACTCAGCAGTTCTGGCAGCATTGTAGAGAGAGAAATAGAATTAATTTTTTGAGTGCAGTATGATGCTTCATCGGAACTGAACTTTTGGAAAATCTGAAACAAAAACAGAAATTGCTGGTGAAACTCAATGGGTCTGCCAGCATCTATGGGGAGAAAGTAGAGTTAATATTTTTAGTCTGGCATCTGTTCATCAGAATTGGATTGCTGTAGGAAACTGTTATTTTAATATGCTTATGACAGAGGCAGAAGAAAAAGGGGTTGTTAATGGTGAGAAAAAAGAGAGATGCAATCAGAGCATAAATTAAGATATGGAAGAGAATTATTCCCCTCTTCTAAGTACAAAGTAAACAAGACACAAATAAGGCAAGGCTTTGTAGTAGTGTGGAAGGAGAATGTATGAAAGATGGACACACAGTCATATTGCAGTTTCTGATGTTGTTATATTCAATATTGATACCTCAAGGCTGTAAAGTGCCTAATTGGAAAATGAGGCGTTCTTCCTTGGAAAATCACAGCAGACTCAGGACAGAAATGTTAGCATGACAGCAAGATATTTTATTGAAATGGCAAGCAACTGGACATGGCAGAAGTGAGGGGGGATAATCCTTTGAATCAGAGACTAGTAGGGTGGAAAGTGAGGACAATGGGAATGCAATCATTGTTCTGGGAACTAAGGGAAAGGAGTAAGGCCAGAAGTACATGATGTGTGTCAGACATAACTGAAGGTCCTCTGAACCACAATGGAGGGGATTTCTTCATTGAGGAAAAAGGAGATCATGTTAGAGACAACCCAGTGGGAGGTGGCATCAACAGAACAGATGCAATGGAGTCAGAGAAACAAGAAGAATGGAACAGACGTCTTGCAGGAAGCAGTGTGTGAAGATGTGTAGCCAAGGTAATTGAGAATTAGTGGGTTTGCATTAGATATCAGCGGATAACTTATTCTCATTAATAGAAACAGTGAAGTCAAGGAGGGGAAGGGAATAATCAGAGACAGACAAGATTGACTGCAGCAGCTCACCAGAGATCTTTTGAGAACATTTGTCAAACCAGTGACCTTTACCACCAAAAAATACAAGGGCACCAGATGAATAGGAATAGCCCAGCTGCAAGGTTCCTTCAATATCATACACCATCTTAATCTGGAACTATATTACAATTCCTTCATGTTGTTAGATCATAACTCTAACCATTTTAACACAGCTGTCTGTATATTACAGGACCATAAGACCATAAGACTTAGGTGCAGAAATTATGCCATTCAGCCCATCGAGTCTGCACTGCCATTCGATCATGACTGATAGGGTTTTCAACCCAATTTTCCTGCTTTCTCCCTATAACCTTTGCTTCTCTTGGCACTCAAAAACATATCCATCTCTGTTTTAAATATTCTCAATGACCTGGCCTCTACAGTCTTCTGTGGCAATGCATTTAATAGATTCACTGCTTTCTGGCGAAAGAAGTTTATCCTTATCTCCACTCTAAAGTGAGTTTGTTTTACTCAAAGGCTGTGCTCTCAGGTCCTAGTCTCTCCTACCAATGGAAATATCTTCCCAACATCCACTCTGTCTAAGCCATTCAGTATTCTGTAAGTTTAAATCAGATCTCCCTCATCTTTCTAAACTCCATTGTGTACAGTCCCAGAGCCCTCAAACACTCCTCCTATGTTAAGCCTTTGATTCCTGGGATCATTCTCATGAATCTCCTCTGATACTGCTGTAGGGCACAGGTACCTACACCACATCGTCTGTAGCAGCTCAAGAAGGCAACTCACCACCATCTTCTCAAAGGCAGTTAGGGTAATATAAGCTTGTTTCATCTGTATTGTTCTCATCTCATGAAAACATTTTTAAAAAGCCCTGAAAGAAGCATTCAATAGTCATTGGCTAAAACCTCACACTTTTCTTTTAAAAATTGTTTTGAAAGCAAATTATCCTTTAGTTTCAATTATAAACAATTTGCAAACCAATGTACATTGTAATGACTGCAATCTGGGATTTCAAAGAAAATAAAAGGAATATATAAATAGCTTTTTATGTCCTGTAGTTAAAATGCAAAGTGTATCGTCATCCATGCTTTCCCTCAATGTACAACAAAACCTACTGAAAAGAATCATAAAATCATTCTGTGTATTAAGTAGCTCACAGAAAACAATTTATCAAATACTGTATCATCGGTCATTTGCATGTTATGTATTTGCACATTAAACCTATTAGAGTAAAGCAATTTTGCAGTACTTTAATGGATTTGTGCACTGTTACAGAAAATGACTTTCAGATGCATCTAAATTTATGAAAGTATCTTTAATAAATACACCACAATCCAATTTTAATAACCATTGTTTTAATATTGTTGGTTTCAAATTAATTTTTCTCATTACAAATGAAACCTATCATTACGGTTCTTATATCCTTGTCAATGGGTGTATTAGATTCCTTTTGTTGCTACATGAAACAAAATTCTTCCCTGAGCAGGGATGGTAAGATGTTTGGACAGTAATTATTTGCATGATTTTTGAATTTTTCATATATAATGTGAAATCGTTGGAGAAATTGTGTTTTTGAAAGGAATAGCTTTAAGAGAAGTGCACTGTATCTATAGCAACAGGACCACATTTGGAATGCTTGGCAAAAGCCTCACTCCTTTTAACTTAAGGAAAATCAAACTATTGGTACTTTAGAAGACAATGAAAATTTTACATATTAAGGTAAGCTTATTTGAATTTGCCAAACCCACAGTTGCAGATTTTCAACTTGCTCCCAAGAGTCAAACTGATATTGTGAATCTCCAACCATTATAGAAATGGCCTGATTTTTATTGTCTTGATTTCAGTGGCAGCTTTCTACCTAGACATTGTTAAAACATTCTCCCCATTGTTACTTTTTTTGTCAGAGGAAAAACCACAATCAAAAGGCAAAGGAGGACTGCTGTCTCATGGTTTCTAGTTCTTGGTGTGCCTGAGCTTAAAAGTTTTCTGTGTGAGGTAGCCCAAAATTAATATCTAGAGTTTTAGTTGATGAATACAGTTACAAAGATTATGGACCATCCCTTCCTTAATTTGAAACAGTTGATATATTATGAAGGCTTTATTCCTCCTTACCTCTGCAATATCTTCCATTCTTATATCCCGGTGGACACCCACTACTCTTTTTGAAACCAATCTACTTATCACTTCTCGTTCCCTTGGGAGGATGATCAACTGACAAAAATTCAACCACTGTGCCAGAATCTTTGCAGTTCCCTCATCGTTTCCAATTTATCATACATTTCTCAGACATTTAATATGCTTTCCTATCCTACCCCACTCCTCTTATGTAAATGTATTATTATCCTCTGGTATTAGATTTTTTTTATTTTTCTGTAACTTTGTCCTTCATTATGATGTCTTGCTCTTAAACAGGGTGCTTAATTTTATTTCCATTTTAAAAACTGGGGAATATGCTATTTCCTGCACTTTTGAGTAGAGTGAAGAACATTTGCTCAGTAACGATATACTCCAGCAAAGAAGGAGGATTATAAGAAGGGGATAAGCCAACCACGGTTTAAAAAAGAATTTAATAACAGCATGAGATTGAAAGAAAAATGAATAATGTGACTTAGAGTAGCTGTAAGCTGGAGGTTTGGGAAAAGTTTTCAGACCCTACAAAAGACAGTCAAAAGAAAGGGAGAAGATAAAATTTGAGGCTAAAGTTGAAAGCAGTTTTAAGATGATCATATAATAATTTTTAATATATATAAAAGGAAGACAGGCCAGTGTGAGCATAGGCCCCAAAGAGAATGAGAATGTGGAAATAATAATGGGGATCTAGGAAATGGCAGAGGAATTGAACAGATATTTTGCTTCAATCTTCATGGTAAAAGACATTAATACCATTCTAAAAGCAGTAAATTATTAAGGGACAAAAAGGAAAGACGAAATAAATACAAAAAATAACACTAGAGATGAAGTGCCTGGGAAAGTAATGGGGTTAACAGAAGAACATAAGAACTAGGAGCAGGAGTAGGCCGTCTGGCCCCCTCAAGCCTGCTCCGCCATTCAATAACATCATGGCTGATCTTTTCATAGAAGAAGCTCCATTTACCCGTGCTTTTACCGTATCTCATAATTATTTTATCATTCAAAAAATATCTACCTTAGCTTTAAAAACGTTTACTGAAGTAGCATCCACTATGTCATTAGGCAAGGAATTCTATAGATTTATAAACCTCTGGGTGAAGAAGTTGAATTGAATTGAATTTATTGTCATGTGTACTGAAGCACAGTGAAAAGCTTTGTCTTGTGAGCAATACAGGCAGGTCACATAGTTAAATAGCGTAGCTGAGTAAATACTAGGTAAACAGCGGCAAAAACCGAAACACAGGCATTGGCAAATGCTTAGAGCTTGTGAATCCATTCAATATTCTAACAACAGTAGGATAGAAATCGTTTCAAAACCGGCTGGTGCATGTGTCCAGGCTTCTGTACCTTCTCCCCGATGGTAGAGGTTGTAGAAAAGCATTGCTAGGGTGGGATGGATCTTTGAGAATGCTGGCAGCCTTTCCTTGACAGCGGGCCTGGTAGATGGATTCTACAGAAGGGAGTTTGGCCTTTGTGATTGTCTGGGCCGAGTTCACCACTCTCTGATCTTGAATGGTATAGTTACCATACCAAGTAGTGATACATCCAGACAGAATGCAAGGGTAGGCAAGGGTATTTGCTGTCATGCCAAATTTCCTCAGCTGCCTGAGGAAGAAGATTTCCTCAGCTGCCTGTCAGCTGGTGCGTCCATATGAAGAGTCCAAGAAAGTTTGTTGTGGATGACCACTTCCAGGAGCTTGACACTCTCCACTCATTCCACCTCTGTGCTGTTAATATGTAGGGGGCCATGTGTAACATCCTGCCAAAAGTCAATAATGAGTTCCTTGGTTTTGCCGGCATTGAGAGCTAGGTTGTTCTCAGTACATCATTTTCCCCAGTCTTCCATCTCCCATCTGTAGTCTGTTTCGTCGCCATCTGAGATTTGACCAACTATGGTGGTGTCATCCGCGAACTTATAAATGGCATTAGTCTTATATTTGATGACACAGTCATGGTATACAGTGAGTACAGTAGCGTGCTGAGTACACACCCTTGGGAGGCTCCAGTGTTGAGTGTTAGTGAGGATGAAATATTGTCCCCAATCTTCACTGATTGTGACCTGTGGGTCAGGAAACTGAGAATTCAATTGCAGAGAGTGGGGCTTAGTCTGAGATCACTAAGTTTAGTAATCAGTGTTGAAGGCTGAACTGTGGTCAATGAGTAGGATTCTTACGTAGTTGTTCTTGGTGTCAAGATGTTCTGGGAACGAGTGAAGGGCAAGTGATATGGTATCTGACATGGACCTATTGGTCCGATAGGCAAATTGGAGTGGGTCAGGAGTAGTGGGGAGCCTGGAGTTGATTAATGCCATGACCAGCCTTTCACAGCACTTCATGACCACCAAAGTTAGGGCCACTGGGAGTAGTCATTGAGACATGCTGCATGAGCCTTCTTAGGCACTGGGATGATGTTGGGCCTTTTGAAACAGGCAGAGACAGTGGCCTGCTGCAGGGAGAGGTTGAAGATGTCTGAGAAGACCTCTGCCAGTTGATCTGCGCATGCTCTGAGTGCACGGCCTGGAACTCTGTGTGGTTCCATCACTTTCCTTGGATTCACACAAAGGAAAACTGATCTGACCTCTGATGCAGCGACTGTTGGTATAGGTTCGTCAGGACTTGTCTGAATAGGTGTTACCTCTCTGCCGGAATTCTGCTCAAATTGAGCATAGAAGGTGTTGAGATGATCTGGGAGGGATGTGTCATTGTCTGCTATCTTGCACTGTCTCTTTCTAAAACCTGTGATGTCATTCAGTCCTTGCCATTGTTGCCAGGTGTCTGTCTGGGTCTCTGGTTTAGATCGGTATTGATCCTTGGCTGTCTTAATGCCTTTGTGAAGGCCATACTTGGATTCCTTATATTTGAGTGAGTCTCCTAATCTCAAAGTTCCACGCCTGGTTTTTAACAGGTTGTGTATGTACTGATTCATCCAGGGTTTCCTGTGGGGGAACGCCCGGATTAACATCCTCGGTATGCAGTCCTCCACACACTTGCTGATAAAGTCTGTGACGATGTGGTGCACTCGTCCAACATACCTGCAGACTGTTTGAACAATGCCCAATTAGCTGATTCCAGACAGCACCAGAGTTGATCCACTGCCTCCTCCGACCAGCACTGGACCTGTATCCATGAAGGGGTCTACTGCTTGAGCTTTTGCCTGTCAGCTGGGAGAAGAAACATGGCATTGTGGTCAGAATTCCCGAAATAAGGGTGGGGAATGGAGCGGTAGGCATCCTTCACCGTGGTGTAGCAATGGTCTAAAATGTTCAGGGCCCTAGTAAGGCAGGTAATGTTCTGGTGGTACTTGGGCAGCTCCTTCCTTAGATTGGTTTGATTGAAGTCACCCAGTTACAATAAACAGGGCCTCAAGGTCTTCTGTCTCCAGGGTGTTAATGGTGGAGTACAGCACATCCAGAGCTTCCTCAACCTTTGCTTGTGACGGTATGTACACAGCAGTTAGTATAACAGTGGTAAATTCCCATGGTAGATAGAAGGGATGGCATTTGATGGTGAGGAATTCAATGTTTGGGGAGCAATGGCTGACCAGGGTTGCAATTCCTGAAGAAGGGCCTATGCCCGAAACGTCGATTCTCCTGCTCCTTGGTTGCTGCCTGATCTGCTGCGCTTTTTCAGCAAAACATTTTTCAGCTCAGGGTTGTAATGTCCATGCACCACAAGTTGTTGATGAAAAGGCAAACCCCTCCACTCTATGTCTTCCCCGAGGATGCTGTAAGGTCCATATGATAGATTGAAAAACCATCAGCCTGAAGTGCACAGTTGGGAATGTATAGATTAAGCCAGGTTTCTGTGAAGCAGAGTGTGCAGCGGTCCCGCAGTTCACGCTGGAAATTGAGCTGTGATCTGAGTTCGTCCATCTTGTTCTCCAGAGATTGTACATTTGCTAGGAGTAAGCTAGGAAGGGGGGGGGAACGGTCTTGAAATCTTGTAGTCTCAGTCTTACTAGCAGGCCAACATGCTTACCCCGCTTCCTTGAAGGTTTCTTACATTTGAGTGGTCCGATGGTCTGGTGGAGTAGATTATGACTGCTTCCAGTTAAGTGATCCTTCCTAGGACCCTGTGAAGCAGGTAGGTTGCAGTTTAATGTAGGAGGAGAAAGTGAGGTCTGCAGATGCTGGAGATCAGAGATGGAAATGTGTTGCTGGAAAAGCGCAGCAGGTCAGGCAGCATCTAGGGAACAGGAGAATCGACGTTTCGGGCATTAGCCCTTCTTCAGGAATTCCTGAAGAAGGGCTAATGCCCGAAACGTCGATTCTCCTGTTCCCTAGATGCTGCCTGACCTGCTGCGCTTTTCCAGCAACACATTTCCATCTCTGCAGTTTAATGTATTTTTGCAGAGGGTCTGCTCATGATCCAGCATAGCAGGTAATTTGTTGTGTGTTTCTTTTTACCAGAGGGAGTTTGCTTAGGATTCAGTGGAGAAGTTCCTGGTTTTAGTTTTGCTGATTTGCTGCTCCAGGTCCAGCCACATTTTTTGCAGAAGTGTTTGGGCTGCTCTCCCAGTACGTTCTCATCGATTTCATGTGAGGCAGGTGTCTTATGGGGCCTGGAGCGTTTCATTTCAGATCTTTCTCAATTCCTAAATTTTCTCTCTCTAAACTTGAGGATAGCAAGTCTGAATAGGTGTTACCTCTCTGCCGGAATTCTGCTCAAATTGAAGGCATAGAACTCTTCTCCTTGTTTCACCTGCCAGTGGAAACATCCTCTCTACTTCTATCTCATTTATTCCCTTCATAATTTTAGATGTTTCTATAGATCCCCCCTCATTCTTCTAAATTTCAATGAATATAATCCCAATCTACTCAATCTCTCCTCATAAGCCAACCCTCTCAACTCTGGAATCAACCTCGTGAATCTCCTCTGCACTCCCTCCAATGCCAGTATATCCTTTCTCAAGTAAGGAGACCACAACTGCACACGTTACTCCAGGTATGGTCTCACCAGCACCATGTACAGCTGCAATATAACCTCCCTGCTTTTAAATGAAGGACAAAATTCTATTTACCTTCCTAATTACTTGCTGTACCTGCAGACCAACCTTCTTTGATCCATGCACAAGGATGTCCAGGTCCCTCTGCACAGCAGCATGATGCAACTTTTTACCATTTGAATAATAATCTGTTTTATTATTACACCTACCAAAATGGATGACTTCATATTTATTAACATTGTATTCCATCTGCCAGACCTTTGCCCACTCATTCAAAGTATATATGTTCCTCTGCAAAGTTTCACAGTCCTCTGCACACTTTACTCTGCCACTCATCTTAGTGAGAACTTGACACACTACATGTGCCCCCCAATTCCAACTCATCTATATAAATTGTGAATTATTGTGGTGTCAACACTGATCCCTAAGGCACATCACTAGTCACTCATTGCCAATCAGAATAGCACTCATTTATCCCCACTCTTTGCTTCCTATTAGTCAACTAATCCTCTATCCATGCTAATACTTTACACATAATGCCATGCATTTTCATCTTATGCAGCAGCCTCTTGTGAGGCATCTTGTCGAAGGTCTTTTGGAAATCTAGGTACACCACATCCACTGGGTCCCTGTTGTCCACCTTGCTCGTAATGTCTTCATAAGTAATGTCTTCATAGAATTCCAAAAGGTTTGTAAATCATGACCTGCCCTTCATGAACCCATGCTGTATCTGCCCAATGGGACAATTTCTACCAAGATGCCTTACTATTTCTTCCTTGATAGTAGACTCAAGCAACTTCCCCACTGTAGAGGTTAAGCTAACCGGTCTTTAATTCCCCATCTTTAGTCTACCTCCCTTTTTAAACAGTGGTGTCACATTTACTGTTTTCCAAACTATTGGGACTGTCCCAGAGTCCAGTAAATTTTGGAAAATTACCACAAACACACCTGCTATTTCTCCCACCATCTCTTTTAGTACCTTGGGATGTATTCCATCAGGGACAGGGGACTTGTCTATCCTTAGTTCCATTAGCTTGCCCGACACTATCTCTTCTGTAATAATGATTGTATCCAGGTCCTCACTTACCTTCATCTCTTTGTCAATTACTGGCATGTTATTAGTGTCATCCACTGTGAAAACTGATACAAAATACCTGTTCAATGCCTCAGTCATTTCATCATATCCCATAACTAAATGCCTCTTCTCATCCTTAAAGGACCAACATTTACTTTAGTCACTCGTTTTTATTTTATATATTTATGGAAACTTTTGCTATCTGTCTTCATATTCTGTGCTAGTTTTTTCTCATGTTCTATCTTACTTTTCTTTATAGCTCTTTCTGTGACTTGCTGTTGACCTTTAAAGTTTTCCCAGTATTCTAGTTTCCTGCTGTTCTTGGCCATTTTGTATGCCTGCTTTATTTCTTTCGACAACCATGGCTTAAAGTGCAATATGTTTGTTGCACCTGATTGTATGCATCCTGAGAGTTTTTTTTAAATCTTGCAAGAAATCTGGAAAATTGTCAGAGGATTGGAAAACTACCAATGTAACTCCTTTATTCAAAAAGGGAAGGAGACAATAAACAAATAATTATAGGCTAGTTAACTTCACAGCTGTTTTTGGAAAATGTTAAGCATCTCTTCTAAAGGCTGTTATAGCAGAACATATAGAAAAACGCAATATAATCCCACAGAACTCAGTTTGACTTCATGAAGGGCAAATTATGCCTAACAAATTTGAAGAGGTAACCTTGCAAGGTAGATGAGGAGGAAAGTTAGATACAATATATTTGAAATTTCAGAACGCATTTGGAAATGTGCTACTTGTTAGGGTACTTAATAAGCTAAGAGCCCATGGTGTTGAAGATAATACACTACCATGGATAGAGATTGGTTAACCAAGATAAGACAGAGAGTTTTAAGAATGGAAATTTGCAACTAGTGGAATGCCACAGGAATAAATGATGGGGCTGCATTTTATTTACAAAAAAATTAATAACATGGATGAAGAAAGTGAATGTACAATAACCAAGTTTGTGGATAACACAAAAATAGATGGGGAGACAAATAGTGAGTATGACACCCAGAGTCTGAAGAGTGATATTGACAGATTAAGTGGACAAAAAAGACTGGCAGATGGAATATAATGTGGAAAAATGTGAGGTTATACATTTTGGTTGGAAGAATTGAGGAGCTAAATATTATTTAAATGGAGATAGACTGCAGAAAGCTTTGAGATTTGGGAGTCCTTATGCATAAATCACAAAGAAACCAGGATATAAGTTGAGCAAATGATGGGGAAGACAAATGAAATGTTGACAATAACAACAGAAGTAGCTGTAAAAGCTCAGCAGGTCTGGCAGCATCTGTGAAAAGAAATCAAACTTAACGACTTAGGTCTGGTGACCCTTCCTCAGAACTGATGGAAGCTGGAAAAATGTAGTCTTTTATGTCGAAGATAGGGGAGGGGTAAGGAGTAAACAATAGGTAGGGATAGAGCGCAAAGAGAGAGAAGAACAATTGGACAGACAAAGAAGTCAATAATGATCTAGCTAGGAGGGTGAGTAGCTGCTAATGGAGACTGTTAGTGGTTAACAATAGGTAGTATGTAAGGCAGACTATGTGATAACAAGCTGAAAATGTGTTGCTGGAAAAGCGCAGCAGATCAGGCAGCATCCAAGGAACAGGAGAATCGACGTTTCGGGCATAAACCCTTCTTCAGGAAGAAAAGCTTATGTGATAACAAGGCCTGGTGTGTGTGGAAGGGGGCTAGGACAGGGGTGAGTTCAGACCCTGAAATTATTGAACTTGATATTGAGACCAGAGGGCTTCAGGGTCCCCAAGCAGAAAATGAGGTGCTCTTTTTCCAGCTTGCCTGAGCTTTGCTGGAGCACTGCAGCAAACCTGAGACAGAGATGTTGGCCAGGGAACAGGGTGGTGTGTTGAAGTGGCAGACAAATTGAAGCTCAGGGTCATTTTTGCGGGCAGAACGTAGATGTTTTGCCTCCTCTACTTGGCCAAAATCATTCTCAGCCTCAGCAACTTCTCTTTTAACTCCTCTCATTTTCTTCAAGCCAGAAGGGGAACCACGGGTACTCACATGGACCTTAGTTATGCCTGTCTCTTCATGGGGTATGTGAAATATTCCTTGTTCCAGTTCCATTTTGGACTCCACTCACAACCCTTTCTCTGATGTATCAAACATATCATCGGTGCTGCTTCCCTCTCTTGTCCAGCGCTGGAAATGTTCATTGATTTTGCTTGCAATTTCCACCCATCCTCTCTTTCACCTGGTCTATCTCTGACTCCTCCCTTCCCTTCCTCAGAAGCTACTGATGGTAGCTTGGAAATGTAGGTTTCTATGCTGAGGACAGGGTCATGGAAGGGGTAGACTGGCCACTAATATCACTGGGAGAAAGTGAGGATTGCAGTTGCTGGAGATGCTTATCCTTGAAACATCGGCTCTTCTGCTCCTTGGCTGCTGCCTGACCGGCTGTGTTTTTGATACTAGTATCCACTATAAACCCACTGACTCCCACATCTACTTGCACTATATATCCTCACAAACTGCTTCCTGTAAAGACTCCATTCCATTCTCCCATTTCCTCCATCTCATATGATTCGATGAGGCCAACGTTGATAAGGGAGCCTTCAAAATGCCCATCTTCTTTCTTAAACAAGGATTCCTCAGTACCGTTGTGACAGGACTTTCACCTGGGTGTGACGCACCTCCTACTCCGCTCCCCCAATCTACCTTCTCCATAAAAACTGAAATTTTCCCAACTACCATCAGTTCTGAGGAAGGGTCACTGGACCCGAAATGGAAACTTTGATTTTTATTCACAGATTCTGCTAGACCTGCTGAGCTTTTCCAGCAACTTCTGTTTTTGTTTCTGATTTACAGCATCTGCAGTTTTTTTAGATTTTTATTTAAATAAAATGTTGGCCTTTTTTCACAGGGAATGGAGTATAAAAATAGAGGCCTTAATCTGACTACACAAAGCAATATTCAGACCACAGCTGCAATACTGTGAGCAGTTTTAGTCTTCTTACCAATGGAAAGATAAATTAACATTGGAGGCAATTCAGAGAAGTTCATGAGGCTGATGCCAGGTATGGAGG
This sequence comes from Chiloscyllium plagiosum, assembly GCF_004010195.1. NCBI lineage: Eukaryota > Metazoa > Chordata > Chondrichthyes > Orectolobiformes > Hemiscylliidae > Chiloscyllium > Chiloscyllium plagiosum. The sequence continues at coordinate 68,939,284 of NC_057716.1, read as the reverse complement.
GACTGTCTTATAAGGAAAGTTTTAATAGGTTGATCCTGCAGTAATCGGAGTTTAGAATAATATGCCATGTCATTGAAAAATAAGGATTCATGAGGTGTTTGACAGGATAGATGCAGAAAGATAGATGAAGAAATTCTCCCTTGTGGAGGAATTTAGATGGCATGATCTCAGAAGAAGGGGTCACCCATTTAAGAAGGATATGAGGAGGATTTTCTTTTTTCAGAGGGAAGAGAATCTACAAATATAACAGAGGTGTTAGCAATATAGGAGAAAGTGAGTGGAAAATTGCGGCATTGGAAAAGCATAGCAGATCAGGCAGCATCTGAGGAGCAGGAGAGTCAATGTTTTGGGTCAAGATCCTTTGTTAGTGTTAACAAAGTGTCTTGTGCAAGACTGCACTGCTTCATCTTGTTTCCCTATTACAGGATCAGTGCTGCAGTCCAGCTGGTAGGCTTTGTCAACACACCTGGCTTTCACCAGTGCAGAGTAACCATGACTGATGTCTCCTTTTGGCAAATTCCTGACTGAGGCTAAATGCAGGTACAATGCATTCCATCCTTTCACCAGGGTTGGCAATAAGAGCAAAGAATAGTCCTCCAAATGATGGGTTTCCAATGCTTGGATCGAACAGGATGTATTTACAGGATGGTCCTGATAGAGTTGGCTGCCTAATACTTGCACGCTGTGTTCTGCACAACTGGAATAGCAAAAGTTAATGTAATGGATGCTGAAGAACTTGGAGGTCGGTGGTAGTATTCCAAGGAGGAAAATAATGATATTAAGCATGTAGATCATTATTTTTGGCATTATAAATAGTTGCAAGGTCAAATGCAAAAGGATTGATTAGATGCTCACTTCTAATAGTTCTGCATTGAATGGTGATGATTCATTGATAGTAAATGTATTGTTGTTTGCAAGGTTTAGTCCCTGATGCAAATGCTACCTTTAAGCTTGTTATTTCTTCACATATCCTCTGGTTTAATTATCAGCAAACATCCCTATTTCTAACCTTATGTTGGAGAGAAGGTCATTGATGAAGCAGCTGATGATGGTTGGGTCTATGACATCAGACGAAGGAACTCCTGCAGAGATATCCTGGAGATGAGACAACTGAACTCCAATAAACATGACCCTCTTCCACTGTGTCAGGTATGACCCTAATCACCGAAGGGTGTGCTCTCTTATACCCACTGATTCCAGTTTTGCTAGGGCTACATCGATACCACACTCGGTTGAATGCAGCCTTGAAGTTAAAGGCTGGCAGTCTCACCTCACCTCTGGAATTCACTCTTTTGTCTATATTTAAACCAAGGCTGTCATGAGGTCAGGAACTGCATGACCCTGGCAGAACCGAAATTGGGCTTCACTAAGCAGATTTTTGTTGAGTAGTTGCTGCTTGATGTCACTGTTGATGACAACTTCCATCACTTTACTTATGATTGACAGTAGACTGATGGGGTAGTAAGTGGTCATGTTGGATTTTACGTATAGGACATACTTGGGCAATTTTCCACATTGTTGGGTAGATGCCAGTGTTGTAATTGTATTGTAACAGTTTGGTTAAGGGTTTGGCTAGTTCTGGAGCTCAGGTCTTCAGTATTATTGCTGGAATATTGTCAGGGCCCATAGCCTTTGTAGTATTCAGTGCTTCCAACCATTTCTTGATATCACGTAGAGTGAATCGATTTGGCTGAAGACTGGTATCTGTAATGCTGGGGACCACTGGAGGAGGGTGAGATGGATAATGGATCAACACTTCTGGCTGAAGATTGCTGCAAAAACTTCAACCTTATCTTTTGCAGTGATGTGCAGGGCTGTTGCATCAATGTGGATGACGATATTTGTGGAGCCTTCTTCTCCAGTGAATTGTTTGATTGTCCACCACCATACCCCCCACAGATCCCAATGTCACCATCCCCGCGCCCCAGAACTCTGAGGAGAACACCACCCCTGCTCGTGACTCCACCCCCATTCCCCCTCCACCACACCCACTCCAGTTACAGGCTCTGCCTTCCACTCCAAGCTCCACACCCACACCAAATCCTAGCTCTCAGCCCTGCCGAGTTTTCACCATCCCTCCAGACCTCCCCCTCACTGAGGATGTACGATCAGTCCTCAGCAAAGGACTCACCTTCATCCCCCTTCGTCCACGCATTAATGAATTTAGTGCATGCCGTGACGTTGAACACTTCTTCCGCCGCCTCCGCCTCCGAGCTTACTTTCACAATCAGGACTCCCGCCCACCTTCTGAGGACCCCTTCCCCCACCTCCAACATACTGCATCCACCTGGACACCCTGCGCTGGCCTATTACCCGCCCTCGACCTCTTCATTTCCAACTGCTGCCAGGACATTAACCACCTCAACATGTCTACCCCCCTCCCCCACTCCAACCTCTCACCCTCACAATGCGCAGCTCTTCAATCCCTCTGCTCCAATCCTGACCTCACCATCAAGTCAGCAGATAAAGGGGGTGCAGCGGTAATCTGGCGCACTGACCTCTACGCTGCTGAAGCCAAACGACAACTCGAGGACACCTCTTCCTACCGCCCCCTCGACCATGACCCCACCCCCCCATCACCAAACCATCATCTCCCAGACCATACAGAACCTCATCACCTCAGGAGATCTCTCACCCACAGCTTCCAACCTGATAGTTTGGGAACTCTGCACTGCGCGGTTCCACCTCCTTCCCAAGATCCACAAGCCTGACCACCCTGGCCGACCCATTGTCTCAGCATGCTCCTGCCCCACTGAACTCATCTCTACCTACCTCGACACTGTCCTATCCCCCCTAGTCCAGGAACTCCCCACATACGTTCGAGACATCACCCACCCTCCACCTCCTCCAAGACTCCCGTTTCCCCGGCCCCCAACGCCTCATCTTCACCATGGATATCCAATCCCTCTACACCTCCAACCGCCATGACCAGGGCCTCCAAGCCCTCCGTTTTTTACTCTCCAGACGTTCCCAACAGTACCCCTCCACCGACACACTCATTCGTTTGGCCAAACTGGTCCTCACCCTTAACAATTTCGCCTTTGAATCCTCCCACTTCCTCCAGACCAAAGGGGTAGCCATGGGCACACGTATGGGCCCCAGCTATGCCTGTCTCTTTGTTGGCTACGTAGAACAGTCCAGCTTCCGTAATTACACCGGCAACACTCCCCA